>NW_017308456.1:113852-125557 GCF_000935625.1 Nanorana parkeri | reverse complement strand
ACGATATGTACTATTGCACATAAAAGATGCCGCCACAAAAAATGTCACAGGTTACCTATGGCATTTTTTGGGGGACATGTTTTACGTACAATACCACCGACCACCCCCCCCCCCCCCCCCCCCTTACCTTGTAAAACAAGTTATACTCACCAAAGTCTGCCATTCGGGTCCCTCGCCGGTGTCATTTCTGGGTGCAATGGGGATGACTGCTAATCCAGTGCTGCAGGTGCCCCCGGCAGTCCCGCGCCCTGACGTCAATACTAATGCTGCTGGACAGCCAATAGGAAGCGTCCACATCATGCAGCCAGTGACACGGACACCTGAAGAAGGTCCCCGCCTGATGTAAACAATAGAGGGGAGAAAGCCCGGGCCTGGAGCATCATGTGACCGCAGCTTTCGGTGGGGGGAAAAGGGGCAAATCAGAGAAGGGGATGGTGTGTGTGTTAAACCAACTCACTTTTAACACAACAACACAAGGTGACACAATACTGTGCGTTGCTTCAACAATAACATGCGCAGGAGCCATTTTCGGCCCGTGTCGTGCATGGCAGCCTACAATACAAAATCTCCTGCACTCCATACAGCGTACAGACCTTGGATGGAAGGTTGGTGCTTGAAGTGACAACACGGATGGCGCCGTGTCAGAAACAGCCCATAATAGAAGTATCCAGCACTGGACGATGATGATGACGGAGTGCTGGTGACTTCTATTATGCATGGCAGTCGTACATATCTTCCTGAAACCCTCACAGTACCCCTCTCACGAGCCCTCAGTCCTGATGCAAGCAGTGGGTGGGTTCCTGGGAGGAGTTATGCAAATACCATAATGCCTTAATGGGTGGATGTCAGTCTGGAGTAGTGGGCGTTTCTAAGCAGACTATATTTGCATGCAGACCACCCTAAGTAACGCCCACATGTGATGCCAAACCTCCATGATTGAAGGAACTAAAAGTCAATGAATGAAAGGGGCGGGGCCAGAGACAGTAAGGCTGGGGAGAAATGCGGTAGAGGATGCTGGATGTGTCCTCCAGCCAGGAAATGGGGCGGAGCTCTATCTGAATTGCTGCAGCTTCTAATGCACATTGTGAGAAGCTCCTAGTGTGCAGTGACATCAGAGGAAGAGGAGTCGGTAGAACTGTGCAAGACTGAAGGGAAGGACAGAGGTGAGATAGAAGACTGAAGAGAAGGACAGAGGTCAGATAGAAGGCTGAAGGGGAGAACGGAGGTCAGATAGAAGGCTGAAGGGGAGGACGGAGGTCAGATAGAAGACTGAAGGGGAGGACAGAGGTCAGATAGAAGACTGAAGGGGAGGACAGAGGTCAGATAGAAGACTGAAGGGGAGGACAGAGGTCAGATAGAAGACTGAAGGGGAGGACAGAGGTCAGATAGAAGACTGAAGGGGAGGACAGAGGTCAGATAGAAGACTGAAGGGGAGGACAGAGGTCAGATAGAAGACTGAAGGGGAGGACAGAGGTCAGATAGAAGACTGAAGGGGAGGACAGAGGTCAGATAGAAGACTGAAGGGGAGGACAGAGGTCAGATAGAAGACTGAAGGGGAGGACAGAGGTCAGATAGAAGACTGAAGGGGAGGACAGAGGTCAGATAGAAGACTGAAGGGGAGGACAGAGGTCAGATAGAAGACTGAAGGGGAGGACAGAGGTCAGATAGAAGACTGAAGGGGAGGACAGAGGTCAGATAGAAGACTGAAGGGGAGGACAGAGGTCAGATAGAAGACTGAAGGGGAGGACAGAGGTCAGATAGAAGACTGAAGGGGAGGACAGAGGTCAGATAGAAGACTGAAGGGGAGGACAGAGGTCAGATAGAAGACTGAAGGGGAGGACAGAGGTCAGATAGAAGACTGAAGGGGAGGACAGAGGTCAGATAGAAGACTGAAGGGGAGGACAGAGGTCAGATAGAAGACTGAAGGGGAGGACAGAGGTCAGATAGAAGACTGAAGGGGAGGACAGAGGTCAGATAGAAGACTGAAGGGGAGGACAGAGGTCAGATAGAAGACTGAAGGGGAGGACAGAGGTCAGATAGAAGACTGAAGGGGAGGACAGAGGTCAGATAGAAGACTGAAGGGGAGGACAGAGGTCAGATAGAAGACTGAAGGGGAGGACAGAGGTCAGATAGAAGACTGAAGGGGAGGACAGAGGTCAGATAGAAGACTGAAGGGGAGGACAGAGGTCAGATAGAAGACTGAAGGGGAGGACAGAGGTCAGATAGAAGACTGAAGGGGAGGACAGAGGTCAGATAGAAGACTGAAGGGGAGGACAGAGGTCAGATAGAAGACTGAAGGGGAGGACAGAGGTCAGATAGAAGACTGAAGGGGAGGACAGAGGTCAGATAGAAGACTGAAGGGGAGGACAGAGGTCAGATAGAAGACTGAAGGGGAGGACAGAGGTCAGATAGAAGACTGAAGGGGAGGACAGAGGTCAGATAGAAGACTGAAGGGGAGGACAGAGGTCAGATAGAAGACTGAAGGGGAGGACAGAGGTCAGATAGAAGACTGAAGGGGAGGACAGAGGTCAGATAGAAGACTGAAGGGGAGGACAGAGGTCAGATAGAAGACTGAAGGGGAGGACAGAGGTCAGATAGAAGACTGAAGGGGAGGACAGAGGTCAGATAGAAGACTGAAGGGGAGGACGGAGGTCAGATACAAGACTGAAGGGGAGGACGGAGGTCAGATATAATGGACCCTATGCCCGTGTCATGCATTTAAAGGAATAGACCAAATCAGTAAGGTGAAGGAGTCCAAGATTGAAGTGGCTTTTAGTGGTGGAAGCATTTGGCAGCACTGGAGTATAAAAGAATACACAACAGACTTAGACCCGGGTGGTGGGGATAATGAAACCCTCCGCAGGTCAGGTATGAGGCCAGCAACCCATCATTGTGGATGGGAGTTCCGTCAATGATTTGACCGATATACATCCGTCACAAGTTCTCGTGAAAATGGCCCGATACCCAAAACCGATACCGGCACTTTACATTTCCCATAAGGTCAGGTGCTTGCCGCGGACTTTTGTAGCAGCCTTTTTGGGAGCAACGTGACGCCTGTTTACAGCACTGACCCGCACATCTCCCCCCCCTTCTGAGACCCTCCGCAGCCCTCCTGAGACCCCCTCAAAGCCCTCCCCACACCCTTCACCTAAAATATCGGGCCAGCACCCCAGAGCAGAGCGGCAACCGAGCCCTGGCACTCCACCACGGTCCTAAAATCTGTACTGTCACATGACTCTAAAAAAAAAGGTATTGGTAATTGGTATCGGCGAGTACTTGTGGAGAAGGATGGGTACTCAGTCTATCGGTGCATTCCTAGTGTATATATATTTATAGATCATTTTTAAAAATGATGGCTCTGCTTTTCTCGTCAGCGAAGTGACAATGACGGTTCCTTTATCTTATGTGTGACTGATGTGGTTCCAGGTGCTGTGCAAACTACAACCCTCCCCGCTCCAGAGGCGCTTTGTTGTGGTCGCTCAGTCTCCGGCTCACCCCCCATAATAACAGATCCGGAGGTTGGGCTGCTCTCCGAAAATGTTCACAAACTGAATTATAGATCATTCGTATCATCACTTATCCTATAAACACATCAATCACAGGCCCCTCCCTCTTCCTATGCCAAGCTCCCTGGGCTTTGAGAATGATCCCATATGACAGGAGACAGGGGATGGGAGGGGGGGCAGTTTTTAAGTTTTGCATGTTCCAAGTACACACACGCATGGACAACTTCAATACACAGATCGCTTTTGTTTCCTTACATTTCATTTTTATTGACTGCGATTGCTTTAAAGTACAATGTCAGCCAAGCTGACCTCCGTCCCCTCCCCTTCAGTCTTCTATCTGACCTCCGTCCCCTTCAGTCTTCTATCTGACCTCCGTCCCCTTCAGTCTTCTATCTGACCTCCGTCCCCTTCAGTCTTCTATCTGACCTCCGTCCCCTGCCCTTCAGTCTTCTATCTGACCTCCGTCCCCTGCCCTTCAGGTCTTCTATCTGACCTCTGTCCCCTGCCCTTCAGTCTTCTATCTGACCTCCGTCCTCCCCTTCAGCCTTCTATCTGACCTCCGTCCTCCCCTTCAGTCTTCTATCTGACCTCCGTCCTTCCCTTCAGTCTTCTATCTGACCTCCGTCCCCTGCCCTTCAGTCTTCTATCTGACCTCCGTCCCCTGCCCTTCAGTCTTCTATCTGACCTCCGTCCCCTGCCCTTCAGTCTTCTATCTGACCTCCGTCCCCTGCCCTTCAGTCTTCTATCTGACCTCCGTCCCCTGCCCTTCAGTCTTCTATCTGACCTCCGTCCCCTGCCCTTCAGTCTTCTATCTGACCTCCGTCCCCTGCCCTTCAGTCTTCTATCTGACCTCCGTCCCCTGCCCTTCAGTCTTCTATCTGACCTCCGTCCCCTGCCCTTCAGTCTTCTATCTGACCTCCGTCCCCTGCCCTTCAGTCTTCTATCTGACCTCCGTCCCCTGCCCTTCAGTCTTCTATCTGACCTCCGTCCCCTGCCCTTCAGTCTTCTATCTGACCTCCGTCCCCTGCCCTTCAGTCTTCTATCTGACCTCCGTCCCCTGCCCTTCAGTCTTCTATCTGACCTCCGTCCCCTGCCCTTCAGTCTTCTATCTGACCTCCGTCCCCTGCCCTTCAGTCTTCTATCTGACCTCCGTCCCCTGCCCTTCAGTCTTCTATCTGACCTCCGTCCCCTGCCCTTCAGTCTTCTATCTGACCTCCGTCCCCTGCCCTTCAGTCTTCTATCTGACCTCCGTCCCCTTCAGTCTTCTATCTGACCTCCGTCCTTCCCTTCAGTCTTCTATCTGCACAGTTGTAACACCTCCTCTCCTGGGCTAAAATTGCTTCGTCTGATATCACTGCACACTGTGAGAAGCTCAGCATCATCTAGTTCTTTCCTCCCCAGCCTGACTGTCCCTGGCCCCGCCCCCTTCCATTCATTCATTGGATTTCAGTTCTTTCAATCATGGAGGCTCATCATCACATGTGGGTTGTCTGCATGCAAACACTGCCTGCCTAGGAGCGCCCACTCCTCCAGACTGACAACCCGCCCACCAAGGCATTTGTACATTTGCATAACTCCTCCCAAGAGCCAGCCCCCTGCTTCCCTCTGAGGCAGGGTGCTGTCACTTTTCTCTCTCCTACTATGAGCATGTTCACTGCATGTCCATGAACTAATTAACCCCTTGTACTGCTTCTCCCATCCCCTCCCGGAGCTCTGCTGTACAGGGAAATGCAAGATGCTGATACAGAGTCAGCTTTAGGTACTCACACCGCTTGTATTTAAACTAAATACATTGACTGAATGCAAAGCTGCATTATGTGTGTCTTTTATATCCGTCTAGCTCAGTGGTTCTCAACCTGTGTAACCTCAGGACCCACATTTGTCCTTGGCCATTAAGTCGTGACCCAAGTCGTAACGCAATGGAACGCAGTGTGGGTTGCTGTGACGGAGTTCCATCCATATGTGCATTGCTTGTACAGCTCCCTTGCATGCCCTGCAGAGGTGCCGGGAGACAGAATGTGATGTCACTCCGGTACAGGGTGCGCGAGGGAGCTGCAAGCAATGAACGTAGGGATGGAGCTCCCTCGCTGTGGAAGGCGCACGGGGACCCACTGAACAAGAGGTCGCGACCCACCAGTTGAGAACCAAGGGTCTAGAGTTCTGCTCCAAGTGGTAATGTTTAGCGAGGTATAAAGAAGATGGAGGCAGCCCACACTGTGCTTGTAATGGGGCATTTTTATTTACACCATACTGGGAAAAAACTGATAACAAAAAGCTGATCCAATAATCAGGAACAATCAATAACGGGAAAACAAAAAGTGCAAAATCTGTGCTCCGGCGGCACGGACACTTCATCTCTACCGCGCCCTCCTCTGCCAGGGCTGCCAACAGGACACTAGTATGTGCGATCCCACATGGTGTCAATGGGAGGACGATGATGATGAAGATGACGACGGCCTGAGCGGACTGTGCCGGGGCGGCACTTTGGTGAAACGGCAAGATAGAACGGTGTTACTACACAGCCGGGTACCGTCCAATCTAACATGTACAATACTGGCCTGAATGTGGACTCAAACTGGGACTCGTAACCCACCTGACCCCAGGACTCCATCTTCTCTATAGGCTAGGCCAGGGGTAGGCAACATCCACAGTCCAGCTGGGCGGAAACCATAAATCCCATCATGCATCTGCCTCCGGGAGTCTAAAGGTGCCCATACACTGCACGATTTTCGTACGAGAATCGCGATCGTACGAGAATCGAGCAGTGTGAACGGAGAAGTGCGACCGTTTCTACTGTACGGTCGCACGTCTTTTGTCTAAGGAGCACGCCAGAAAACCAGCCAAAAATCTTAAGATTTTCGGCTGGTTTGAACGGTGCTCGGGAGACAAATGCCGCACGGGCCTGTGTGCGCAAGAGCACACTGCCCGTTCAGCATTGCGGTCATCGGAAGCCCGCCCCTCAGAGGGGGCGCGGCTTACGATGATCGCAAGTACGATCTGCCTGTCCAAGATAGGCAGATCGTACGTTTTTTTTATTACTTTACAACCCTCGCAAGACTAAGGTCTTGCGAGGGTTGTAAAGTGTATGGCCACCTATACCTGTGGCTGTCAGAGTCTCGCAATGTATCGTGGGACTTGGAGTTTCACAACAGCTGGAGTGCCGAGGTTGGCTACTCCTGGGCTATGGAAAATCTATTGCCAAGGTGGGAGGCGGCAGAACACAGAACAGTAACACACATTATACATTTAGGTTAAAAATCAAATCTAGTACAACACAAAATAATCAGCTTCCATCCTTCATTATCAAAGCTTCACTCAACAAACTAAAGAGAAGCTGGTTGGTTACTATGGGCTCCAGATTTGATAAATTCCCCTCAGTGATGGGACATTTAAAATCACAGCTATACGAATGTACAGTGAGGCTAGCTTCACACCTGCACGACACACGGGACGCGCGTCCTGGGATCGCGCTGTTGTGTACAATGCAGGCAGCGATTGCAGCGCGGCCCCATTGATTTCAATGGTGTGACATCCACGCGGCAATTGCAGAAAAACTTCTGTTTTCCGTGTTCGGAAGCACGGACCGAATCGTGGCGGGAAACCGCGCGATCCGCCCGCCGCGACTGGGGTGCCATTAGAAAAAAAAATGGCACCAACAGAGCGATCGGTTCACACCTTGGCGATTCTTGACTGTGTGGCAATCTGCGCGGAATGGTGCACGATTGCCGCACGGTGAGGTGTCGCCTAGGTGTGCACCCAGCCACCCAGCCTCATTCTCTAAACCTCATAAACCATTTCTATCAATTTGTCCTGAAAAAGCAAAGCTGTCTATTGGAAGCCTGGGTGACAACAGTCCCGTTGGTATTGGGGGCACGGACCTTCCGTTATCAGGCTAGAGGAAGCAGGCAATGGACTACAAATGCTGTGACATCACCGCTCTTCTCTCAGTGTGATCTGCACCTTCCTCTCTCACTGGGGCCGGAGTTGTCCTGCTCACCGATCCCTATGAATGGATGAGGCACCTGTACAGGCAGAGCCGCGGACAGCCGTGTAACATTCAATAAGGTATAGAATGTGCAAGGAGAAGCACCCCATGATTCAGGTAAGCTGGGGGGGGGGGGGTGAACTGCCCCCAGTTTTACGGTGAGGGGGGGGGGGGGGGTTAACTTATGCAACCATGTTTCACGGTACATCCCTACAGATAGGGGAAGCACACAGTCTGAAAGGTGCACAATGCCTTTGAAGCAGAATGCCGGGCTGTAGACAGGGATGCACTTTTAGCTCCCTCATCCCTATTCATATACAAAATGCTAGAACTGTAAAAAAAAAAAATAAGTCAAGGCAACTGGACTCGCTGAATTTATCTTGAAGACGTTTCACTGGTCATCCAACCAGCTTTCTCACCGTCTTCAAGAAAAATACAGCGAGTCCAGTTGCCTTGACTTATTTTTTTTACAGCTATACCATGTGACCTGGAGAACCTTCCCAGACAAAATGCAGTTTTTCATTTGCATCTCACTTTTTCATGCTGCTTCTGCCTCGTGACGTCATCGCATGCTACCTAAGACTACACTGTGGCTGGACTCCTGGGGGAGGGTCTATGGAGGAGCCACATGTCGGTCCTTATCTGGGGTAAGTGAGAACTACAAGTCCCATGAATCAATGAGAAACGCAATGATGTTGTGGGTGTGAATGTGGCAAGTGTCAAAATGTGTTAAATGCCCACGTAGCTGACAATCAATGCCTGTGGACTGGCACAACCATGTGCTGTGCACATTGTACCCACCTGCTGAGGGATGCATGACATAAGCATGTAACTGCTCCCCAATATACACTACGCAGAGGAGGAAATGCGACCGGGAGCCATTCACCATAGAGAACCTGGCAGCTGGCTGGCTCCCAGACTGGTCCCTTCAGCCTCCCTCCACCTTCCGCATCCAGCGAAGGCGTCCTCATGTCCAATACAGTGTATGACTCGCAGGACCTTAGACCTCTGGAGCGGAGGAGGAAAGAGGCTGTAGGGACCAGACCAGCAGCAAGGCGGCTGAGAGGTTCAGGAGAGAATATCTGTTATTTTCAACCCCAGATTAAAATGAGCAGTTAACCCTTGCAGTGCGGGGGTCGCCCCACTGCAAGGGTTAAGAATATTTCTGCCCGGAGTGCTTCTTTAAAATGCGATTGGTTGCAATTACAGCACCGAACCTGGTCAACTAAGTCAGCAAGAATTAAAAAGACATTTCTGCTTACCCGTTCCTGTCCGTTGGCTGTCCTACTAACATCTCCGAACCTCAGGAAGGCCTCGGCTGACACATCCTCGAAGCTGGCAGGTGGAGGGGGAGTGTATGGCCCGTGCGTGGGCAATGGAGGGGGAACCTCCTCGTGGACCGTGCTCTCCTGTGTGGCCCCATCCGCCGTTCCCTCATCCTCCTCCTCCGTGTCAGAAGGCAGGAAGGAGAATTTGGAGCGCTGTTCCTTTAGAAGAGCCTCGATACGAGAGTCCAGACTGCTGCTGTGTTGTGTGAACGGTAGGCTCTCCGAAACGCCGTCCGGGAGCGGGGAGCAGGAACGCGCTGGGGACGGGGGAGGAGAACAGGCCGGGAGTGGGGGAGGTGGAGGAGGCGGCTCCCAGCTCTCGGTAGGTGGCGGCGGGGGCTGCAGTAGAGAGGAAGATGGTGGAGACGGAGGAAGTGGAGGGTGCAGTCGATAGTCCCGGTCGATTTGAGGATCGTCTGGTGGGAGTGGCGGAGGTGTAGGCAGGGGAGGAGTCCCAGGAAATCGGTGTAAAGGAGGTTCCTCTGGAGGCGGGGGCGGTTTCCGGTGGCGTGACCGGTAGGACTGTGGGGAGGTTCGATGTTGGTGTCTGTGGTGTCGGCGGTAGCTGCTGTCGTGCTGCGAGGAAGATGAGGAAGCTGAAGAGTAGTGGTGTCCAGAGCGTCGTGAATAAGAGTCGCCAGAGCTGTTCTCCGGTCGCCGTGACTTGTATCCTGAGGTGTCATGGGTACTGGAATGGCTGGGGGTACTCTGCCTGTGGGACAAACAGCCAATCAGAAACACTCCTTACATAATCATCACCTTAGCATTGCCCCCATAGATTAAAACCCAACTCTAGGCCCAGGTATTATTATTTCTCCTTATTTGTTAGTACATCGGGAGCTGTCTGAGGTCATCTGAGAGCTTCTGATATGTACAGCATGGATACGCACGTCCATCTCCCGCTGCATACTATACGGTATTTTGCCCCCTTATTGATTTAATACATTATATCTATACTAGGGATGCACCATTACTGATACTAGTATTGGTGCTGATACCGAGTAGTTATGACCCGCCTCCCTGATTGGCTAAGAAGCCAGCTTCATGTGTTGCTAAGCAGTGTGGCTTCCTAACCAATCAGGAAGCCGAGTGGCACGTAATGACCTGCCTCTCGGCTTCCCGATTGGTCAGGAAGCCACGCTGCCTAGAAATAAGTGAAGCAAGCTTCCTAGTCAATTAGGAAGCCGGGAGGCGGGTCATGACGTGCTGCCCAGCTTCCTAATTGGCTAGGAATCCGGCTTCACTTGTTGCTTTGTCAGCCTGGCTTCACTTGTTGCTAGGCACCTCAAGACTCGCCGCCCAGCTTCCCGATTGGTCAGGAAGCCAGGCAGCCCCTGAAGCCTTTCCCTAGAATACCAGCTTCACAGGCAATCAGGAAGCCGGGTGACGGGTCATGATACGCCGCCCGACTTCCTGATAATCAGGGCACAATGCACCGGTACTCGGTATCGGCGAGTACCGAAAAAAAAAAACCCATCAGCGTAATATTTCTTTGTTCCGCACACCACCTGATCTTCAAATAATAAATCCAATCTTTAAATGTCATCCAATAGTGCATACCACAGAAATGCTCCCCAATACAGCAAGAGTCCTGTTACGCGTTTCACCGATTAGGATTAATCGTATTGTTACTGCTGATAATACTTCTTATTTTTATTATATTTCAAACATTTTCTAACAACTAAGCTTGTCAACTTAAATTTTTACAAATAGTATCGGATGTTACAGCTCACAATGATAGTACCAGAAGTGCTACAAAACCTTTCATCATTATTACCCCTTACAATGCCCCCTGTGGAAGGAGAATGCTGCCGTACCTGCTGGAATAGGCGGAGTCCTGAGAGTAGGGGGTACCGGACCTGGGAGTGTACGGGGTGCCCTGCGAGGACAGGGTCGGCGTGTACTGGTTGTACAGAGATCCGGAATCTTGAGACGACGGGGTTCCGTTTCCAGGTAGAAGAGTGGTGTCGCTGGACAAGCGCCTTCGGCCGTCAGCCTGGAGACACAACACAGATTATTACAGTCAGCGAGCACCTGATCCTAGGAGGACGGAGCTGGGAAAGTGCTCTAAAGATCACGTTGAATCTAATATTGTGCCTTCCCTGGTTCCGCCCCCCTCCCCTCTTCAACATGCTAATCACATTTTGATATAAGACGCTTTCATGTGGGGCGTTGGCACCCCATTTATCACTCATCCGCATAGTTCGAGCCGACGTGCGACAATGAAACTGTCACACGTCAGTTCAATGGATCGGGAGGCGAGTGGACGCCTCCCTGCAGAGAGCGGTGACTGTCACTCTCCGCTCCCTGCAGGGATTCCCCCCCTCCCCGCTCCGATCCTCCAGCGCTGACTGGCGGAACAGATGGGGGAGGGGGCGGGCACAGTTGGCTCTGCCACTAGATAGGCAGAGCCGGCTGTCGCTCACGCAGCTGGGTGGATCACGACAGTATTGTCTGGATCCGTCCCGGCTGCGGCGTCTCAGTATACTGCGAGCTGCAGCTCGTGATATACTGAGCTTTGAGTCACGGGAGGACACTTACCCCATAGTTCTCTTATAACCCAATACGTGTGCATTAATGCACCACAACGGAGCACTCGAGTGTGAATGGACCCTTACTCTTGTGTACCCCATCTGGGAAGATATCATCTTGTTTCCTCTCGTGTTTCAGAAACAGGAAGAGAAAAGGAAAATCTTTCTAACTGGAACCCAGACAGTACTAAATCCTGAACAATTCCTACCCTACAAAACAAAAAGGTTTGGTTGGAGTGTCTCGTTATACAAGACCCACAAGCTCCTGCACACGAGCAGCCAGGCGTGACGTGTGAAGGTCACTAGCCCTGCGTAAGGTCCGATAGACCAATACAAAAAACGTACAAACGCGCGC
>NW_017308456.1:102966-109030 GCF_000935625.1 Nanorana parkeri | reverse complement strand
CCCCCCCCGCCCAGGGGGTGAGCAGGGTAATGAATGAGCCAGGGAGCAAGAAAATCTGTGACTGTGCTCTGAATTATTCATGACACAAGGCCGTCTCTCACCTGTTCGGGCTGCAGCCTCTCTTGCGCCCACCTCCCACTGGTGGGAACGGTCAGGGGGTTGTACGAGCCGCTCACAATCAAATCGTAATATTTTTTCCGCTGTTGACCTATAAGGAGGCGCAATATTTCCCGGTTACATAACTGTAAATAAATCACCGTGGAAGCCGACGTCACAAAACCAACATTCTCCTCCGACGTTACCTAGCAGGTCGAGCTCTGCGTGTACGATGTTACCCATGACGGTCGTGTTGTGAAGGTGAGCGACGGTCTCCTTTGCTGAGCGCGAGCTGGAAAACAGAACCTTGGCCAGGCCGAGGTGTTTACGCGTCTCCGGATGCAGCAAGATCTCCACCTCCTCGACGTTCCCAAATTTGCGGCACATGTCGGTCAGGAAGGGCTCGCGGATGTTGTCGTTCAGGTGGGCAAAAGTGACCTCTTTCTGGGGGAGCTGTCCAATGTAGAACTTATCATACTGGTAAGAGAGAGGAGGAGAGATTACATACGGGGAGAACATTAGAAACATACGCTCGGCTCACATACATATGTATATCATTATAGGAGACATGCAGGGAGAGTAAAACATACTCTGCATGGTGCTTAGAGCCAGCGTGGGACACTGCAGCTGTCAAACCGGCTCTATACAGAGAGGAATCATGTAATCGATGATCCCTTAAAGTGACATTAAACCCTCATATTTTTTAACATAAACCAATACTGTAATGTGCGCCTTACTGTAATCCATGGTTGTTTCCCTTCTCTTTGCTGCTCTTCCTTTTAAATCTGTATCTCTTCTCATGCTGGGCAGAACTTCTGTTTTGCAGCAGACTGCCTTGTCTCTGGAATGGATACACGGTGTCTGTGTGTAGGTTCACAACCTGAGCCAGCACTACAGGAAGAGGCACTCAGCTGAAAAGGGAAGTTTTACCCCAGCATGAGAAGACATGAGGATTTAAAAGGAAGAGCAGCAAAGAGAAGGGAAACAACCATGGATTACAGTAAGGCGCACATTACAGTATTGGTTTATGTTAAAAAATATGAGGGTTTAATGTCACTTTAAGCTCATGGTCTCCTCCCTGAAGAGAGTGGTGACCGTCAATCACTGCTCTCTACAAAACTTCCCCCTCCCTTCTCTGTTCCATCAGCACTCCCTCAGCTTCCCACATAGAAGCGGGGAGGCAAGCATGGCACTGGCTCTAGAGGCAACTGTCACTTAGGCAGCCACTTAGGCAAAAGAACACCGGCTTCACTTGCAAAGGCTGCCTGACCAATCAGGAAGCCAGGAGGTGGGCTATTACGTGCCGCCCGATTGGTTAGGAAGCCAGGCTACCTAGCAATAAGTGAAGACGGCTTCCAAGCCAATCAGGAAGCCGTGAGACGGGTCATAACCAACCACTCGGCTTCCTGATTGGAAAGAAAGCCGGCTGCATGCCCCCTCGGCAGTGCCGGTCAGAGGGAGAGCTCTCCCTGACCGGAAGTTTAAAAGGCGAACTGAGGCGGGTGCTTCTCACTCACCTCATAGTTCTAGCCGACCTGTGACAATGAGACTGTCACAGGTCGGCTCAGTAGATCGGGAGGTGAGCGAACACATACCGGCGTTCGCTCACTTCTCGATCCTGTCACGGCCCTCTGCCGTGACAGGGGAGGGGCTGGATTCCCCCCTCCGATCCACCAGCGCTGACTGGCGGAACAGACGGGGGAAGGGGGTGGGTACAGCTGGCTCTGCCTCTAGATAGGCAGAGCCAGCTGTCACTCACGCAGCTGGGCGGATCCAGACATAATTGTCGGGATCCGCTTCAGCGTCTCAGTATAACGCGAGCTGTAGCTCCCTATATACTGAGCCTAGGGTGACGGGAGGACGCTAGTTTGTGTCCTCCCGTTACCCTAAGGAGAACTATGGGGAAAAGCCTTAACTGCATAGTTCTCCTTTAAGTATCGAAAGTAAGTATTGGAGCATTTGGGCGAGTACGAGGACTCACCCAAATACTCAGTATTGGCACAGGTACTAGTATCGGTGCCTCCCTAATTGTCAAGATCCTTTCTGGCTGCAGCGGGGCTTTTTGCACGGACAACAGATAGCAGGTGTAGCCCGATATCTGCTAACTTTGGATCGCAGGAGTACATTAGTAAAAGAACATCCCATCTGCTGCCCTACCAAAGTTGTGCTGTTTCGCAGAGCTGTGTAAATCTCAAAACAGCTTTGTTTCAATAAAACTTGCATTATGAAAATGTACCCGACTCTTGGCAAGTCCCACGCATACAAAGTCACCCATTACCTTGAATTTCGGAATAGGAAGCGACACTTCTCTTGGTTTACTCCACATACGTTGTGGCCGAGGATCCCGTACATCTCCCAGTGGAAGAAATGGTCCATCCTGGAGGTCAGAAGAGGGGAGACATTAGCAAAATGAGTAAAAAGTATCATCTGCTTTTTTCAAGGAAAAATACACATAAAACAGGCAAAAACCTCGCTGGACTTTTATTTTTTCCTTCACCAATTAGAAGAGTCAACACGTTGTAAAATATAACAGTGTGCGACTGTGGGGGGACATTAGAGTGCAAGCTCCTCTGTACAGAGACTGATGTGACTGGCTCAGTGTTCTCTGTACAGCGCTGCAGAATAGGTTAGAGCTATAGCAATGTATAATAATAGTGTGCGACTGTGGGGGGACATTAGAGTGTAAGCTCCTCTGTACAGAGACTGATGTGACTGTGGAGGGGACATCAGAGTGTAAGCTCCTCTGTACAGTGACTGGCTCAGCGTTCTCTGTACAGCGCTGCGGTATATGTCAGAGCTATAGAAATGTATAATAATAGTGTGTGGCTATGATTGGAGATTAGAGTGTAAGCTCCTGTGGTGCAGAGAATCACAGGAATGCTGTGAGTAGTGTTTACCTCTGAAATAGACGTCTGGTTGTTACCATGGAACAGATGGCTTCCAAAATCTAAATTATTTTGTCATTCTTCCCCCAGCCCTAATGCAACCCCCCCCCCAAAGACTGGAGCTCTGTCTGGACAGACTGGTTGGCTTGCAGTAAACAGCACAAATACACCTCACCGTTAGGAGTACCGGCAGTAGATTTTGGGTGTGGGTCTAGCCTATGGTGGATCTGTGTGGAGCACAATCCTCTCACTGTGAGAGTGCTGAGTAATTTAAATGAACCAACAGCAATCACAGGACATCATGCCATTTGCCTGCATTAGGTCATGCTGGCTGGAAGATGACGCAACCACAAGACAATCTCAATGGCCTGACCAGCAAAGGTTTGTATTCCCTGGATCCTTAAAGTGGATGAGAGCAGATCTGCTATGTTATAGGGAGCATCTAAAAATGCTAACTGTGCCCAAGCAGTGTCCTGAAAAATCATCCTTTTGTCTTCAATCCCTTCTGAAAAATAGCAGTGCCCCTTGAACGTCAATGCCGTATATCTGCAGTGTGAGATCATCCAAGGCTTTGCTGCTCCTGACTGCTGGTCTCAGGAGATATGGGGTGAGATTAGGAGAGGTAATTTCTGTGCTGCCCACTGTTCTCCTTGCTGGAGAGGAAGCTGTACCTGAGGGACTGCGGTGCAAGGATCTCCCTGCTTCTGCTTCCTCAACTGTGTGGAAAATGCTTCCTTCACCTCTCCTGCTTCCTCCACCTCTCCCGCCTCCTCAACTGTGTGAAATATGCTTCCTTCCCCTCTCCTGCCTCCTCAACTGTGTGTAATATGCTTCCTTCACCTCTCCCGCCTCCTCAACTGTGTGTAATATGCTTCCTCCACCTCTCCCGCCTCCTCAACTGTGTGAAATATGCTTCCTCCACCTCTCCCGCCTCCTCAACTGTGTGTAATATACTTCCTCCACCTCTCCCGCCTCAACTGTGTGAAATATGCTTCCTTTCCCTCTCCTGCTTCCTCCACCTCTCCTGCTTCCTCAATTGTGTGGAATATGCTTCCTTCCCCTCTCCTGCTTCCTCAATTGTGTGGAATATGCTTCCTTCCCCTCTCCTGCTTCCTCAATTGTATGGAATATGCTTCCTTCCCCTCTCCTGCTTCCTCAATTGTGTGGAATATGCTTCCTTCCCCTCTCCTGCTTCCTCAATTGTATGGAATATGCTTCCTTCCCCTCTCCTGCTTCCTCAATTGTATGGAATATGCTTCCTTCCCCTCTCCTGCTTCCTCAATTGTATGGAATATGCTTCCTTCCCCTCTCCTGCTTCCTCAATTGTATGGAATATGCTTCCTTCCCCTCTCCTGCTTCCTCAATTGTGTGGAATATGCTTCCTTCCCCTCTCCTGCTTCCTCAATTGTGTGGAATATGCTTCCTTCCCCTCTCCTGCTTCCTCAATTGTGTGGAATATGCTTCCTTCCCCTCTCCTGCTTCCTCAATTGTATGGAATATGCTTCCTTCCCCTCTCCTGCTTCCTCAATTGTATGGAATATGCTTCCTTCCCCTCTCCTGCTTCCTCAATTGTATGGAATATGCTTCCTTCCCCTCTCCTGCTTCCTCAATTGTATGGAATATGCTTCCTTCCCCTCTCCTGCTTCCTCAATTGTATGGAATATGCTTCCTTCCCCTCTCCTGCTTCCTCAATTGTATGGAATATGCTTCCTTCCCCTCTCCTGCTTCCTCAATTGTATGGAATATGCTTCCTTCCCCTCTCCTGCTTCCTCAATTGTATGGAATATGCTTCCTTCCCCTCTCCTGCTTCCTCAATTGTATGGAATATGCTTCCTTCCCCTCTCCTGCTTCCTCAATTGTATGGAATATGCTTCCTTCCCCTCTCCTGCTTCCTCAATTGTATGGAATATGCTTCCTTCCCCTCTCCTGCTTCCTCAATTGTATGGAATATGCTTCCTTCCCCTCTCCTGCTTCCTCAATTGTATGGAATATGCTTCCTTCCCCTCTCCTGCTTCCTCAATTGTATGGAATATGCTTCCTTCCCCTCTCCTGCTTCCTCAATTGTATGGAATATGCTTCCTTCCCCTCTCCTGCTTCCTCAATTGTATGGAATATGCTTCCTTCCCCTCTCCTGCTTCCTCAATTGTGTGGAATATGCTTAATTTCCCTCTCCTGCTTCCTTCCCCTCTCCTGCTTCCTCAATTGTATGGAATATGCTTCCTTCCCCTCTCACATGAAGACAAGCCCCATCTCTACCAAGATGGCTTCCTCCATACATTGACACAATGAGGCATAAAACAGCTCTATGCATTCTCACACACTGGACAAAAAAACCATAACCGATTTCAAGCCATTACAGTCCTGATACATGTTCTCCCTTAGTAAGCTCTGATGAAGGGGGTATCTGTATGAGCCCCCAAAAATGTGTTGGCTATTTCTATACTGTCCCCTTAACTTTACATTGAATAAAGATGTATCAGGACTATTAAACAGAGTGTGGTGCTTCAATTCACAACCCAGCAACAGTGCAGAACAAGGCAAGTCAGTCGTTGGAAAATATTAGCTGCAGGTAGACCGTAGGCAATACGGGTGACTAGTCCCTTGTCCTCTGCTTGCCTTTTTGGAGCACGACTTCTACAGTACAGGTCCTCTTTGAAAAAAGGACCTAGGCCAAATGTTTGAAAACTTTCTACTAGCCATAAATGTGTAATTGCAAAGCCACTTCTGTCCAAAGAAATACATGCCTGGCCTATAGCGTGCATTGCGGGACATTCCTCCCAACATCCACCTGCCTCTTGTCCTCCCTCACCTCTTGGAAACGAAGTCTCTCTGCCCTGGTACAAGTCTTACAGTAATAAATCCTCAATTATATTTACAGAAATGTATTCAGAACCCTCAGGGAAACGTAGACCACATCGATTTATTTCAATCCAATCCAGATCTACAGTAAAATGCATCTCACTCTGCGCCCGTCAGTGCAACATCCCCCCGTCAGTGCAACATCCCCAAGCGTCCAGAAGAGGGGCTCCCTGTGCGCATCACAACCTTGTCACATGACTGCCGGGGTCAGGGCTACAATTCTA
>NW_017308456.1:101411-102860 GCF_000935625.1 Nanorana parkeri | reverse complement strand
GGGGGGGTAGGGGAGTGGCTTGCAGTCCTGGGCATCAGAGCTGCCCGAGATTCTGAGTCTGAAATCAGGGGTACGCTCATAATGGTAACTCCTCGGGATGCACTGATACTGGTTTTTCGGTATCGAGTACCGATATTTTTTTTCGGTACTCGCGCATACCGAATACCGATACTGGAAGTCTTATTAAGGACGCCAGGCGGCGTTAATGACTCATCACCTGGCTTCCCGGTCAGCAGGGAAGCCATCACCATGCTCCTTCGTCACCAGGTGATGAGAAAGCATGTAGCTGGCTTTCTGGCCAATCAGGAAGCCGGGCAGCGTGTCATTACAAGGCGCCCGGCTTCCTGATTGGCCAGAAAGCCAGCTCCATGCTCCCTCGTCACCAGGTGACGAGGGAGAATGTAGCCTCTTTCTGGCCAATCAGAAAGCCGGGAGGAGTGTAATGACACGCTGCCCGGCTCCATGCTCCCTCGTCACAAGTGATGAGGGAACATAGAGCTGGCTTCCCGGCCAATCAGAAAGGCGGGCAGTGTGTAATGACTCGCTGCCCGGCTTTCTGGTACCGGAAGCTCAAGTATCGGGCAAGGCATCAGAGCATTTGGGCGAGTATGAGCACTCTCCCAAATACACGGCATCGACACCGATACCAATACCGGCATCTCTAGTAACTACAGTGGCGCTCCATAGGACCGCGCAAGACAGTGCAGCCACCCGAAACACAGCAGCACAGGAGAGTACATTTTCAAAAGGTTGAATACAAAAAGGTGTGACAAGCTTCAACGGCAAGGCACATGGCAAATACTGAATGCTGCAATATAGGTTTTACTTGGAGCGTTCATTAGCACTGTAATAGGAGAACCCCAAAATCAATTGTATAGGACACACGGCAGAGCTGCCCCCCATCTGTAAACTATAACAACGGAACACCAGGAGGCGAGGCAAAACCATAATATCCCAGTGGAAGGTGATATTTGCATAATAACAGGCCTCAGGTTTACAGCGCTCCGCATATAAACTGAGGGGTTACAGAGTCACCTTACCGCGCTGTTTTGTAAATCATTCCCCCTACACACCAATGTAAAGCTCCTTGAGTCACACACAACGGATGTCCCCCTGACCCAAGCTCCATTGTATTACCAGTTACGTTCTCATAACATCAGACTTCTTATTTCCCAAGCTTACATTATAAGAGAGACAACCCTTCTCAATCTCAAGCAGCGTTGTCACCACGTGCGGCGGAGTCCTGACATAAATAGATGAAGAGGGTTGTCACTGCTGATGGAGCCGAGAGGACACTTATCTGCTAGGAGCGGTCACAGAGAGTCATCCACATCAAGACTCCAGATACAGGGAGACTTCTGGGATGTCACCTCCTGACTATGGAGGAGTGAAAACCTCGGCGACTACAGTGATGACATCACAGGAGGAAAAAGGAGAAGAACATAGAGC
>NW_017308456.1:96596-101380 GCF_000935625.1 Nanorana parkeri | reverse complement strand
GAGGAGTGCTGCGTCCTTGCTCTCTCCAATGATGCCCGAGCCTGATCCCGTGCCATGCGTTGTAGGACATCAGGTGCTGTTTGTACACTTCACCACGGTGATAGCGACATCATAATCGCGGCACACATGCAAACATTTCTATGGGATCCGGAGAGATTACAAACGAGATCTCCCCGGAAGGCACTGGTGACGTATCCTTAACAGGAGCCACCTATGAGACCCTGGCTACGTCACCAGTGCCTCTGAAGAACAGGAAGTAGAAAACTATTGAGAGAACGCAACTTGGAGGGAAGGTCCTGACCAAAAAAAAAATACACAACATTTGCACAGAGAGAGGGGAATTGATCAAAACTGGAGCAGACAAAATCTGGAGCAGCTGTGCAAGGCAACCAATCAGCTTCTCTTTCAAATCTTAAAAGGAGAATTCAGAGGCGAGTGCTTTGCACTCAGCCTCATAATCTGAGCCGACCTGCGACAATGAGACTGTCACAGGTCGGCTCAGTAGATCGGGAAGTGAGTGAACACATACCGGCGCTCGCTCACTTCTCGATCTATCCCTGCAGAGAGCCGTGACTGTCACTCACGGCTCCCTGCAGGGATTCCCCCCTCCTCCTCCCCTGTCCGATCCTCCAGCGCTGACTGGCGAAACGGACGGGGGAGGGGGCGGGTACAGCTGGCTCTGCCTCTATATAGGCAGAGCCAGCTGTCACTCACGCAGCTTAGTGGATCCAGACAGAATTGTCAGGATCCGCTTCAGCTGCGGCGTCTCAGTATACTGCGAGCTGTAGCTCCCTATATACTGAGCCTAGGGTGACGGGAGGACGCTAGTTTGTGTCCTCCAGTTACCCTGAGAACTATGGGGAAAAGCCCTAACCTCATAGTTCTCTTTTAACACAACATCCTGAAGAGAGAAGCTGATTGGTTGCCATGGGCACCTGCTCCGTATTCTGTCTGCTCCAGTTTTGAACGATTCCCTTCAGAGACTTTAGCTGTCCCGTCTTTGAACTCTCTCCAATTCCCCTCTGGAAGTGCCCAAAACATCACAGCATGTCCTAGATGGCGCTTCTACAGCGCGGTATACAGGGACACCAGGTCTCGGGATTTTATTCAGCTGCTGATCAGAATTAGGTTCCCCGAGCGGACCTTCTGATCCCCGACTACTGAATATGGGTGGTCCTGCTTCTGGCTCAGATCACACACACCCTGTAGAAGCTACCACGGCCCTGCACACATACAGAAACTCTCATGTCACATGTAGGCCCCTTTACGGCCACAATAAGCCCCGCCCAGCTTACGGTGACGTTGAAGTGTATGCCATCGTAGCGGTAAATCTTCTGACTGGTCCGTGTCCCTGGAAGAGCAGGATCCAGAAGAAGTTTGTAGCTCCTCCACTGGAAGCCGGTTCCTCTGTGACTGTCGCCCTCAGGCTCCATCTGGGGACATGGGACCTGCAAAATAGAAGAAGACCGTCATTGCCGGCGCCATGGAGACGTCTGCACTCTAAAAGGTTTAGTGATGGAGGCATGGCAGAGGAGATACCCAGCGTGTGTCATACCATCCAGCTTCTGCAACTCACCACAGCGACTGTCTCTCTATAGAGTCTTCACATCAACTCTGACCTATAGAGACATGACGGAGGAGTCCCCTGATGTCTCAGAGCCAAACTTCATGTGCATCTGGCTGTCTACAGCTTAGTAATCACCCGGCTGTCTCAAAGTATGTAATCTCACGCGCTATTGGCTGTCTCAAAGTATGTCATCTCTCGTGCTATTGGCTGTCTCAAAGTATGTCATCTCTCGTGCTATTGGCTGTCTCAAAGTATGTCATCTCTCGTGCTATTGGCTGTCTCAAAGTATGTCATCTCTCGTGCTATTGGCTGTCTAGAGTTCAGCGGTCTCCTGGAAATATCATTGTAACGGCACGCTTACCTAGCCCTCTACAAGTGATGAGTTTCTTGGATGTCTCTCAGTATATACAATCTAGAGTTCTCATGGCTGTCTAAAGCTCAGCAGTCTTGAGGATGTCTCCTTCTGGAATCTCATGTCATTCTAGAGGTCTAGTCTCCTAATGGATAATCTAAAGATCTTCTGGCTGTCGAAGGCATAGCAGTCTCCTGGATGTCTCCTTCTCATGTCCTACTGTCTTGAGGTCTACAGTCTCCTGGATGTCTCTTGATGAATAATCATGGTCTTTTGGCTGTCTAAAGCATAGCAGTCTCCTGGATGTCTCCTCCTTCTTATGTCCTACTGTCTTGAGGTCCACAGTCCGTTGGATGTCTCTTAGCAGATAATTCTATGATCTTCTGACTGTCTAAAGCTCAGCGGTCTTCTTGATGTCTTTGCCTGTGATCCCACATCCCTTTTACTGTCGTGAAACCAGCAGTCTCTTAGTGGGTAATATCATACTCTCTTGGCTATACCTCAGCAGTCTCCGGCACTCTCCCAATTTCACATTCTCTTGGCTGTCTATATTTCAGTGTGTAATCTCATCACTGGCTAGCTGTCTACAGGTCAGTGGTCTGTGTGCTGCACCACTCTTAGTATCTAACAGTATCTTCTCCCGATTGTCTAGAGGTCTCCGGATTGATGGATGTCTCTTGGAATATAATTCCATCATTTCCACACTGTCTATTGTTCTGCAGACTCCTAAATGTCACCTACAATGAAATTCCAAGATCATCCAGCTGTCTAGAGCGCAGCACTCTCCTGTATGTCTACCAATGTGTAGTGTCATCTCTGTAGAGCCCATAGTGCTGCAGTCTCTTAATGTTTAATCTCATGATCTCCTGGCTGTCTCTGTGTTTAAAATCAGATTCTTCAATCTATAGGCGAGTGGCCTCCTGGCTGTCTCTTAGTATATAATCCTATGTTCTCCTGTCTATAGCTCAGCACTCTCCTGGAAGTCTCTCAGTATATAATCCTATGTTCTCCTGGCTGTCTCTTGGTATGTAACCCTATGTTCTCCTGGCTGTCTCTTAGTATATAATCCTATGTTCTCCTGGCTGTCTCTTAGTATATAATCCTATGTTCTCCTGGCTGTCTCTTAGTATATAATCCTATGTTCTCCTGTCTATAGCTCAGCACTCTCCTGGATGTCTCTCTGTATATACTTCTATGTTCTTCTGTCTATCTCTCAGCACTCTCCTGGATGTCTCTCTGTATATAATTCTATGTTCTCCTGGCTGTCTCTGGCTCAGCACTCTCCTGGCTGTCTCCTAGTATATAATCCTATGTTCTCCTGGCTGTCTCTCAGTATATAATTCTATGTTTTCCTGGCTGTCTATAGTATATAATCCTATGTTCTCCTGGCTGTCTCTCCGTATATAATTATATGTCCTCCTGGCTGTCTATAGCTCGGCACTCTCCTGGATGTCTCTCAGTATATAATCCTATGTTCTCCTGGCTGTCTCTTAGTATGTAATCCTATGTTCTCCTAGCTGTCTCTCAGTATATAATTCTATGTTTTCCTGGCTGTCTATAGCGCAGCACTCTCCTGGATGTCTCTCAGTATATAATTCTATGTTCTCCTGACTGTCTCTGGCTCTGCACTCTCCTGGATGTCTCTCAGTATATAATCCTATGTTCTTCTGCCTGTCTATAGCTCAGCACTCTCCTGGATGTCTCTCTGTATATAATTCTATGTTCTCCTGTCTATAGCTCAGCACTCTCCTGGATGTCTCTCTGTATATAATTATATGTTCTCCTGCCTGTCTATAGCTCAGCACTCTCCTGGATGTCTCTCAGTATATAATCCTATGTTCTCCTGCCTGTCTATAGCTCAGCACTCTCCTGGATGTCTCTCTGTATATAATTCTATGTTCTACTGGCTGTCTATAGCTCAGCACTCTCCTGGATGCCTCTCAGTACATAATACTATAGTCCCCGGGCTGTCTCCGGCCTAGCAGTCTCTCAGGCCTCGGGGTGACTCTCTCTTCTCCAGCCGGGGCCCCCGGCTCTCTCCCTCACTCACCCGGCGGTCTCTCCACTCACCCGGCGGTCTCTCCGCTCTCCCGGCTGTCTCTCGGTGTCTCTTCCCCCTCTCAGCCTCCCGGTAAAGCCGCCTGCGGTTCCTCCGTCGCTCTTTCGTCGCGACCGTGCCCCTCCCCCTCGGCGAAGCCCCTCCCCTCCCGGTATACGGTTCGCGCTGCTCCTCCTCACGTTTCCCCCTCTCGTATAGGACTACCTCGCCGCTCCGGATAATTCTCTATTTTTTCCTTTCTCATTTACCTTCCTGACGAATCTGCAGACATCCAGATAGTTTTACTTATCGCGACTTCCGCCTCCGCACTTTCCAAGCAGTATCACAGAAAATTATATAAATTGCCGTAGATTTGTTATCTGGTATTTCCGAGTGGAAGGTTGTGCCACCAGATTTAGCAACATTGGGGATTTGATATTTATTTCTGTGCAAATGTAGTTGTCCACTTTTAACGAATCTGCCGAGAAGAAATGCTGATGAAGAATTGAGGACGTCTGAGGAGGGAGCTGAGGCGGGCTCTGACCATAGAGAGAAGAGGGGATAGGGCGGCCTATTCAGATTACTCTATGATCTGGATGGAGTTTTTTTTTTTTTCTACAACTTTATTTGCAATGCATTTATGTAACTCATATAGTTGTCTGTGGACAGGCATTTAATAGTAATCATTGTAACATTGACAGTAAACATTCATAGTTTAATCTGCTATTCCATAGAAAACTTATATACATGCATATATATTTGTATTTTATGTATGTTTATTATATAAATGTACTTTTTGTGTATTTTTGTTTTACTTTGGGGGTCCA
>NW_017308456.1:90775-96579 GCF_000935625.1 Nanorana parkeri | reverse complement strand
AGTGAATATAATCTGGAGGAGGTTTTAACACCGCACCATTCTATTAATAAAAATATAATGCAATTAGATAGCCAAGCTGTTTTCTTGGTCGATACTTTGTCCCGTCTTGCAGGGTAAAGCTGAGAGTACAGCTTGCCGGCTGGCATTTGCCAATCGGCGATGATTAGCTTGCGCACGTGTTGGCTTGCCACTAACTGTGGCCCACTAATTAAAAAGTAAGTTCAGCCAAGTTCTGATATTTCAGCATTTAGATACCAGAGAATAAAGCCACATACTGTGCTCTTATATCTCTCACAAACTCCAGTAAGGTGGTCAGTGCGCTTGATTTCCCAATTCTACGCACCTGCGGAGGCCAATATAAGGGTTCCCAGTCTCCCTGATTAAATGTAGTTATATTTTCGATCATGGAGGACATTTTAGATGGAGTGAAAAGACAAGAAGAAAGGCAGGATCACTCAAAATTCCACTATGGGTAAGAGCATAAAGACTCATCTCTTCAGGGAAGCCTATCCCACCTCAACCTAACCACTGAACCATCACGTTCTCAGACAATTCATCCCCATGCAGCTACCTCCTCATGTATCACTGGCCCCTCCCTTTTAGATGGTAAGCTCTCATGGGCAGGGCCCTCCTTACCATATTGTCTTGAATTGTATTGTGATTGTAATGTCTTCCTTATATTGTAAAGTGCTGCGCAAACTGTTGGCGCTATATAAATCCTGTATTATAATAATAATAATGATAGAGCAGAGCCAGAAACTATAACATACATAAGTGACAAGACCCTCAAATGGGTAGGAGCCCTCAAAACTCCAGGATGGGTGAGAACTGATCCAGGGTCTACGGTGCAGAGAAGAAAGAAGGTCTTTACAACAGGTTGGAGCCCAAGATGGGTGAATGAAGAGACAAGACCTATGACATGGAGGCATAAGAAGACGGGCAGGAACCCACAAAACTTCAAGATGGGTGACAGCAGGGGCACAATCTATACTACAGAGGAGTTGGATGGGCAGAAATCCCCCAAATTAGTGAATATAATCTGGAGGAGGTTTTAACACCGCACCATTCTATTAATAAAAATATAATGCAATTAGATAGCCAAGCTGTTTTCTTGGTCGATACTTTGTCCCGTCTTGCAGGGTAAAGCTGAGAGTACAGCTTGCCGGCTGGCATTTGCCAATCGGCGATGATTAGCTTGCGCACGTGTTGGCTTGCCACTAACTGTGGCCCACTAATTAAAAAGTAAGTTCAGCCAAGTTCTGATATTTCAGCATTTAGATACCAGAGAATAAAGCCACATACTGTGCTCTTATATCTCTCACAAACTCCAGTAAGGTGGTCAGTGCGCTTGATTTCCCAATTCTACGCACCTGCGGAGGCCAATATAAGGGTTCCCAGTCTCCCTGATTAAATGTAGTTATATTTTCGATCATGGAGGACATTTTAGATGGAGTGAAAAGACAAGAAGAAAGGCAGGATCACTCAAAATTCCACTATGGGTAAGAGCATAAAGACTCATCTCTTCAGGGAAGCCTATCCCACCTCAACCTAACCACTGAACCATCACGTTCTCAGACAATTCATCCCCATGCAGCTACCTCCTCATGTATCACTGGCCCCTCCCTTTTAGATGGTAAGCTCTCATGGGCAGGGCCCTCCTTACCATATTGTCTTGAATTGTATTGTGATTGTAATGTCTTCCTTATATTGTAAAGTGCTGCGCAAACTGTTGGCGCTATATAAATCCTGTATTATAATAATAATAATGATAGAGCAGAGCCAGAAACTATAACATACATAAGTGACAAGACCCTCAAATGGGTAGGAGCCCTCAAAACTCCAGGATGGGTGAGAACTGATCCAGGGTCTACGGTGCAGAGAAGAAAGAAGGTCTTTACAACAGGTTGGAGCCCAAGATGGGTGAATGAAGAGACAAGACCTATGACATGGAGGCATAAGAAGACGGGCAGGAACCCACAAAACTTCAAGATGGGTGACAGCAGGGGCACAATCTATACTACAGAGGAGTTGGATGGGCAGAAATCCCCCAAATCCCCAGATGTGCGAGAGCAGAGACAGAATCTATGGCACAGAGAAGTTTTACATCCTCCAGATGGGCAGGAACCCCCAAAGCGTTCAAATAGGTGAAAGTAGCAACAGGACCTATGTCACAGTGAAGTACCAAGACCCCAAGATGAGCAGGAACCCCCAAAACTCCAAGATAGCTCAGAGCAGAGCCAGGACCTATGACACAGAGGACTAAGAAGACTCCAGATAGTTGGGAACCCCCAATGTGGGCAAGAGCAGAACCAGGACTTATGACATGAAGGCGTAAGAAGATTGTTGGAAGCTGCATTGATGAACCCAGAGAGAGTGGAGTGAATCACAAGACTGGCCAAACATGTAAAAGATACCTAGTCATTACCACACATAACTGTAAACAGGAATACCTGGACATGAAGCAAGTCAGAACTTACCTTTCCTGCTGCCAGAGCGCCGCTTTGTTGACGGGATACCACAGGAAGCCAACACTTCCTAGAGTGTTAGACTCCCGTGCCCACAAGTGATCAGTGGTTTCTCCTGCTAGCCTCCACATCGTGTATGTGTCCTGCTATGGCACGGAGGTCAGAAGCTGATCTAGTGAATGAAAAGAGGCTGCAGAAGATCGGCAGCGCTGAGATGTAAGAAATGATGGAAAAAAGTTAGAAATAAGTATTTTCTAATAGAAAAAAAACATGACAATTGTATATGATGCTCAGGGCATTGAAGCAGAGAATTGCTAAGAGGTCGTTTATTTGGACAGAAGAGACTTTGCACATCTCTTCTTCCCAAAAATCTTTTTCCTCTTCCTCCTAGCAATTATTTTTCTAGTGTATACTGCCTGCATGTGCACTCCCATCCCACGATGGCTATCGGTAAAATGTCTAGAATGGCGCCCAGTGTCAGGGCCGTGTAACTCCATCATGACTGTTAGACATGTGCGATTCGTTTTGTTCCGAATCGAAATTCGGACGAATTTTCGGAAATTCGGACATTCGGATGTTTCCGAATTACAGACATAACGAATGCAAACGAATCCGAATTTCCATTTCTGAAATTCGGTAGCGTTAGTACGAACGTTCGTCTCGTTTTCTGTTCTTATTTGTTTCTTATTCGTTTCTTATTCGTTTAGTTCGTTGGAGCAAAGTGACATTAGAGAAGGAGAAAAATATTTTTTTCCCCCTCAAATGTCACTTTTGCTGCAAACGAACGAATAAGAACAGAAAACGAAACGAACGTTCGTACTAACGCTACCGAATTCCGTCCGAATTCCGAATCCGAATTGACTTTCACACCCGAATCCTGAAAAACGAAATAACACAAATCCGAATTTAAAACGAAACGAAACTAAACGAATTTTTTGGCAGTGCACATGTCTAATGACTGTGCACTGGATACAGAACCAGCAGTCGCCAATAGGCAAAGGAGAGTGGGGACAAACCTGAGTTAGAGTTTTAGAAAATGATATGTATAGCTGTAGGGACCCTGCCTTCAGCTGGAGTATTTGTAGTCTAAATTTACTATTTGCAGGAAGGCTGCAGCCAGCCGGAGCTTTGTTTATGTAATCTGGAATTGTTTGGTTTCTCCCAAGCCCAAGGACATTGTTTGCTCGTGCCTGATTCCCGGGAGTGTTCTCCAGGAGACAGTGGTAGAAGATACAATGTATTGGGTTATGAATATTTATTCTACCCTGGTCAAACACTGAGGGATTTATGCCAGTCATATGGACAGGGGTAGAGTATAAATATTTGGAGAGACCTTCTAGGAAGGTTCATTCTCTTCCAGGCTTTGTCTGGGGAGGAAGCAATGGTGGAAGGCCCTCTCCTTCTCAGGCTGCTGACTGGAAAAGATGTAGTGGTAGAATGTCCTTTCCTTCTCAGGATGATGCCTGCAGAGTATGTAGTGGGGGAAGGTCCTTTCCCTCTCAGTCTGGTTCCTGGAGAGGATGTAGTAGTGGAAGGTCCTTTCCCTTTCAGGCTGCTGCATTGTGGAAGGTCATTTCCCTTTCAGGCTGCTACATGGAGAGGATCTAGTGGTGGAAGGTCCTTTCTCATGGAGAGGATGTAGTGGGTGGTGGAAGGTCCTTCTTTCTCAGGCTGCTACATGGAGAGGATGTAGTGTTGGAAGATCCTTTCCCTCTCAGGCTTTGCTTGGAAAGGATGTAGTGGTGGAAGGTATTTTCCTCTCAGTCTGGTGCCTGAAGAGGATGTAGAGGTTGAAGGTTGTTTTTCTCCCAAGCTTTGCCTGGAGAGGATGTAGTGGTGGAAGTTTGTTTTCCATCTAGGCTTTGCTTGGAGATGATGTAGTGGTGGAAGGTCCCTTTTACCCTCTGGCTGCTACCTGCAGAGAATGTAGTGGTGGAAACTTTACTTCTCAGGCTGGAGCCTGGAGAGGATGTAGTTGCCCTTTTGGGTCTAAAGAGTTAATTGAGAGGTCTGTCACGTGGAAGGATTTCTTGCTGATGTTGTTGGGTATCCTGTTTGGGGGTTTGAACCTGGGTCTCTGGCACGGAAGTGCACAGACCTAGCCATTCAGACACTGGAAGGACTTGGTTTTTCTGCTGCAGGTTTTTTGTACTCAGCAACTCTCCTTACAGACACTTTGGCTCCACCTGCCAACCAGCTCAGGCTTTAAATACCGGACACTTCCTGTGCTCTGAGCCTGTTGATTTGGGTTAGATCCTGTGTGAGCTACCCCTGTGTCGTATGCTGGATTTACGCCGTGACTGTTTCCCGACTATTCTTCTGCCTGCCGATATTGCACCTTGCTGCCTGTTCGTGTCAAGACCTCTGCCCGCCTGCCGACTACTCTCCCGGATCCTGACTTTGTACCTCGATGCCAGACTGTTGCCGACCCTGCCTGCCTGACCACGTCTTTGCCTTATCCTCAGCCTAAGATCCACTTTGGACTCAGCCTACTACAGGTGCTTTTCACCTGTACCCCCTAATCCTCTCTCCTCCAGACCATAGAGCCAGTAAATTGCAGAATGAGGACTATAGGTTCCTAAGTCTGTTGGAGGGTCAGTGAGTGTCTGGATGCAGCTCCAGGACGGGTCACTATTTGGAAGGGCGTGAGAACCTGCAAAAATCCATCAGCTCTACCAGGGTTCACGGATACATGATTTTAGTTTTTCCCGGCGCAGAGCTCGGTTAGTCCAGAGAACAAACTGACTTGTAACAGATGAAGATGGAGGATCTGTCCCTCAAGGTCAGGTTAGAAGGTTAGGAAATTGGTCACGTATTGCAAAACCAATGCTGATGGAGGGTTGCCACGATGTGGGGGGGAAGTGAAATTAATGGAATGGCCACATGTGATCAGCACACCCGGAAAGTTCAGCAGTACTCATGGATACCTCCCAACTGTCCCTGATTTGGAGGAACTGTACCCCGTTGGGAACCAAATCCCTTTGTCCCTCCTTCCTCCTCAGTTTCCTCACTTTTCGGTCTGATGTTCAGATAACTATGGGAAGCTTCTACTTAACCTCAAAGTCTTATTTTGCCCTAAAACCTTCATCTTATATCTTAATCTTCTTGTTTGCTAATTTGAAAGGTCATTATAAGGGCAAATGTAAAAATTCTGGGTTTAGCCAATCAATTTTGGAATATAAATTCTCAATGGTCCACATAACCATTGGGCATGTCCATTACCCATATATAAATGGTGGCACGTCCATTGCCTATATATAAATGGGGGCGCGTCCATTGCCTATATATAAATGGGGGCGCGTCCATTGCCTATATATAAATGGGGGTGCGTCCATTGCC
>NW_017308456.1:85850-88010 GCF_000935625.1 Nanorana parkeri | reverse complement strand
TATATATAAATGGGGGTGCGTCCATTGCCTATATATAAATGGGGGTGCGTCCATTGCCTATATATAAATGGGGGCGCGTCCATTGCCTATATATATATATATATAAATGGGGGCGCGTCCATTGCCTATATATATATATAAATGGGGGCGCGTCCATTGCCTATATATAAATAAGAGGGCGTGTCCATTGCCTATATATAAATGGAGGGTGTGTCCATTGCCTATATATAAATGGGGGGCGTGTCCATTGCCTATATATAAATGGTGGTGGGTCCATTGCCCATATATACATGGGGGCGTGTCCATTGCCTATATAAACATAGGGGCATGTCCATTGCCTATATAAAAATGGGGGCGTGTCCATTGCCTATATAAAAATGGGGCGTGTCCATTGCCTATATAACTGGGGGTGTGGCAGGAGGTGTGTCCTTTGCCTAAATCTTGTCCTGGAAGGTGTCTTTCTCAGAACGTTGGGAGCCATGCTCGTGGATACCTCCTTCACCCATGCACGGTATCAGTGGCCGATCTATTCAAATATGTTTAAAGGAGATGTACACTATAACTGAATGACGTTTGGTTTGCTCTGTGCGCTGTGTATCACAAACAAATGCCATGTTATTTAACTCAAAAAAACTATTTCATCCTTTGTTGCATCTCAGTCCGCACGATGTGCAGGAGCCACTTCCTGTCTACATGGACCCCAGCTATGGCTGCACGGCATTTCTCGGGGCAGGTTTCCTGATGGTGACAACAGTGGATCATGTCCGTGTGATGTGTGCTGAAACGGTCATTTGTAGTTTCCATTGGAAGCCCGTGTGACAGGGTGACAACACAGGCACACGATTGGGAGACATGGAGAGAGTTGTTGTCACCCTATAACAGGAAGTGCCTGAACAAGGACAAAGCATTGTCACCCTATGGCAGGGATTATTTGAATAAAAGCTGCAGATTTGATCCTTTAAAAGGCAGAAGGAGCCTGCTGCATGGCAAGCTTTGGGGACGATTTACATCAATGTGTTGTGGGAATGCACCCTTTACCAGGTCCAAGGAAGGCTAAGGTGGCACCTTCCTTGGCTGCAAGGGATAGACAGTTGTAGTTTAGCTTTAAGGCAGACCACAACCAAGCTATTAGAAAGGCAGGATGTGGTGGGGGGCCCCACAGGGTAAAACAACGACCCTGGAAACACCCGGATCTACACCGCTTAGCCTCTACAGTGCTCTGTCATCTGACGTCTGCAGAGTCATGTGACCTAAGAAGTCGGCTTGGGTCACGTGACCAAGAACCACCACAATGCAGACACTGCCGTATCCAAGCAACGGGTCACTTATAACTGCGGCACCCCGCCTCTTTAGGGGCCCAGTATTTTTTCTGCAGAAGGTGTTAACCTTGGGTACAGGTCTACTTTAAGGGCTGATCCTTCCTGAAATTCTTGCCACAATGATGTCATCATAATTCACCTTGGAGGTCACTGTGATCCAAAATTTTAGCAGCAAGAGGGCTTTCCTGGGTGGGGAGCCTGGCCACTATGTTCTTTTATTATTTGGCTTATGTTGCCCCTTTAAGGGCTTGTTGGGCTTTTTTTTAACGTGTCACCGTCCTGATTAAGATTTGTGGGCTAAGTCCCATTATTGGTGCCCCCCTCCCCTTACATTTTTAATGACATGAATAAATCTCAGACTTCGCAAGTGCAGGCAGCCTGTGAGCACATGGCAAGCGTCTGTGTTTAACAAGCAATGCTGGTGTGTCCCTTTAAGCCCCGCCCCTCATTGTGTCATCGCTCGTGAGTGATAGGACTACGCCTCCCGTCAGCCCCCTCGCGCGCACAGGAAGCTGCCGACTTCCCGTTCCGCCCACCTCCCATGCTGCCCCGCGGCCGCCCCTCCCCTGTGTAGTTTGGAGCTCTTCCGCCTGGCTTGCCCGTTGTGCGGGCGACTCGTCAGGTGAGGACTACGTCTCCCGGCGTGCCCCGCGGCGGGGTGGGCGGCCCGGACGGCCATGTTGGATGTGGTATTGTTATGTGTGTGGGTGTGAGGGGCAGGCAGAGCAGGGACAAGAAGGGGGGCAGCTGGTTTTGGGCCCGGTGCCGGGGCTCAGGGGCCACACATAGACTCGGGAGAGGCGGGGGGGGAGAGAGAGGGGGGTGGGGGCCACGCATTACC
>NW_017308456.1:53862-85557 GCF_000935625.1 Nanorana parkeri | reverse complement strand
GTGTGAGGGGCAGGCAGAGCAGGGACAAGAAGGGGGGCAGCTGGTTTTGGGCCCGGTGCCGGGGCTCAGGGGCCACACATAGACTCGGGAGAGGCGGGGGGTGAGAGAGAGGGGTCTGGGGGCCACGCATTACCCACAATTCCCCGGGAGGCAGGAAGCTAGGAGGGGACAGAGTGCACCTGGGGGTGCCCTTGCCTCCACCCCTGTATTATCTCCAGGCTGCCCCTTTATACACCCCAACTGTCCCCATTTTGCGCATCTGCCCCTTCATTATCTCCTTCCTTAGATCTCCCTCCCTATAGGCCTTCATTACCCCCTTCATCTCTGTCCACACCCTAATGGATCCTTATTACCCCCCTTCCCCTTCTCTGCCCCTTTATGGGCCTTAATTACCCCCTTTTACCTCTGCCTTCAACTTTTAGATCCCAATTCCACTAATCTGCCCTCATTAATTGCCTTCCTTTCCCAAATCTGCCCTCTATGGGCCCTAAATCGGCTGATAATATTTTTACACCCATCCTACCCCTGTCAGGGCTCTGCTGCTCATCTCTATATTCCACATTTATCGGACTTCTGCCATATTGCACCCCCCGCCCCGGACCCCGCTCTTCCTCTACCTGACAGGTCCTCTTTGTAGACTGTTTCATAGTGATGCGCGGCTCTACGGTAAATCACCATCTGATTCCAACTTCCTGCATTTAACCTCTTGACACACCTACAATATTTCCGTTCATACTCTGTATAATATTGGTGGGGGGGGGCGTGTCTATATTACATTGGGGTACACCCCGCTTTCTCATCGGGCTCCCCAGGGTGGGTTCTGGGACACTCCGTCTGTCTATAGTACGGAAGGGGCTCCTACATTCTATATTGTACTATACTTCTCTTCTTCTGTGTGCCCCCTTCCCCCGGCACACTCCGCTCGTATAACCTGTTCACCCTCCGTGTTCTATTGCTGGTTCTGTTTCAGGATACTGTAACCCTCTCCGCAATGCTGGCTCTTTAAAAGGACGGATATCCCCCCGGAGGGGCTTATCGGCCAGCGGAATCGGCACGTCGCAGGGGAGGGGGGGAGCCGCCTTCCGATCATGATCGCACTGAGACGCAGACTGGTCCGAGCAGAGGAGAGCAGGTCTGTATTGGATGTTCCTGTCCATGTTTGCTGTGTGCAGATTTGTTGGTGACTGTTAAAGTTGGATTATATACAATGTTGCTGCGGAGAAACTTTAGATACGTCGAATGTTTTCTATAGCTTAAGTGTATCTAAGCTCAAGAGCAACAATGTCATACGTGGCAGCTTACCAGCCCTCAGATGTGGCGGCTGCTGCAGCTGTTTCCTTTCTCTTAATTTTCACCTGGCGATCCTGCCGGTAAACCGCTTCCTGTCCCGTGGGTGGCTACGCTCTGTCAAGATCTGGGATCAGGCTCTGAGTCCAATAGCTGAAGTAGCAGGCACTTCGTAGTATAACAGGCCGAGATCGGTACACAAGCAGACGGTAGTATGGGAGCAGGCAGAAGCGTAGTCGGAGAACAAGCCGAGGTCAGTAGCCAAAGGTATCGGGTATGAAGTGGAAGACGATGAGAGTAGTCGGTGAATCAGCAGCCAAAGGTCGGTACACAGGTAGCAGTATGAGCGGATTGTATCAGAGGAAGCAAGATAGTGGCAGGAGCACAATAATCTGGCAAGCAGGAAGTGCAGAGGCGTGGCTTAAATAGGAAGTTCAAGGGAGGAGCAAGGAGTTCAGAGTTCAAGAGAAACTAGGTTTACCTGAGGATTACACATGAGAGCAGGCAAGGAGCTATACAAGGTTCTAAGGTGGTTCAGCAGGTAGAACCACCGCCAGCTACAGCAGAGGCCCTGGTTTCAGATCCGGTTCCTGACACGCTCGCTCCTTCACTGTATCTATGCAGGCGGCCATGGTTGCCACCCAGACTGGACATCACACACGTCTGTCTTTGTTGATCTCCCTTACATGGGGGAGATCAGTATGTTGCAGAAGGAATAACATTTGTTTCTGCTTCCAGTTCACCTCACAGGAAGTGACAAGGGCACGGCATTTCTGGCAGGATCAACTGGTATTTTCTGTACTTGCTGAAAATGTTCTTAGGGTGAAAAAAGAATACAAATGCAGCTAAGGACCGGGGAGCTGCGATATGTGACATTTTTTGTGGGTTTAGTTATTTAATATGATACAGGGTAACTGTGGCTTTGCTGCTTCCTTCAGCCTGGGAATCTTTCAGGAAGGACAAAGCACCCCGGGATCACGTGACATCTTCACAAAACTCTTATTTATCAATGGGAAAAGCCGGTACTCGCACGCAGTCTCCACCATCAAGTCTTGTCATATGTAAACATCCGGGAAGAGACCCGCACGTCCCGTGCAGAGCAGAGCAGAGACCCCCCCGTAGCTGATCTTGTTGGGCAGAATCCAGCCGCTGCAGATGTGTTGCAAGGGCGGAGCTCTGATGAAGAGGGTCCGCCCTTGAAATGCATTTGTGAGTGTCAAACTTTATCTTTTGTTTAAAGTTTTTTGTGAAGGTGTCACAGCCCCCAAAATCAGCAGGACTGGCAGTGTGTTCCTGCACCGTGTTCAGCCTCAATGGTATAGGAAGTACGCTTGTGGCTTGTGCAGGAACACACTGCCAGTGCTGATTATCTTGGGGGGACAGCTAGTGATCGGGACACATTTATAACTTGCTTCACCGATAATCCTCCCAGCAGTCATCAGTTTTTATGACAAGGATTTGCATAGACCTGACGCAGTGCTTTACATTTGGCATATTAACATCAGTCCCTGCGGCCAAGGAGCTTACAATCTAAGGTCCCTATCTCACATGTATACAGGGCCAATTAACCTTCCAGCGTGTCTTTGGAGTGCGGGAGGAAATCTACACAAGCACAGAGAGAACATGCAAACTCCTTGTAGATAGTGTCCTGATCCTGAATTCAAACTAGGGAGCCCCGGTGCTGCGAGGCAGAAGTGCCAACCTCTAAGCCACTGTTTTGGGGAGGAACTGTTTTGCTTGTCACCACAGACCAGGGGTATCCGGTGCTGCAAGGCAGAATTGCTAGCCACTGAGCCACTGTATTTGTGGGACTGTTTTTCCCATCACCATAGACCAGGGGTATCCAAACTTCGGCCCTGCAGCGGTTGTGGCATCACACATCCCATAAGGCATTGCAAGACTGACAGACACAGGCATGACTTTCAAGAGGCTGATGCATGATGGGATTTGTGGTTTCAGCACAGCTGTAGGGACAAAGTTTGGCTGCCCGTGCCGTAGACATTAGATTGTCCCTCAGCCCAGCTAATAGGTGGCCTGTTCATCGCGTGTACTGTGGAAACAGTCCGTGTACATTCATCAGTCTATAATAGGGACCGGTTAGGGTACATCTATGGGAGACACTGATTACCATGGAGCTGCGAGAATGGGCTGCTGGTGGAACTGCCTTTGAAGTTTCTCTCCAGGCAAAGATTAAATACCCTGTATTGCAAGTTTCCCATAATCGCTGTGCATTGTGAGTTTGCTGCTTTAAATTGGCCTCTAATATCCATAAATGACCTGGATGATCTGCATTTTCACTGTTGTTGGCCCAAGTTCCGGTTCTGGGTTGACAACACTATACAGCCTCCCCCAGCGTTGTCGGTACCCAGAAGTTGCTGCGTCTCATTGTCTTTGCAAGAGCTCAGATTCTTGCTGCATTGCACATGCGCTGGTTGTGTCAGAATGGGCTCTGACCCTGCTCACTCTGGAGGGCCAAAGACTGGGCCACTTCCTGTCATGTGATGGGAATTGTTGGAGACTGGGGACATGCATCAGGACACATTACATGAGACTGATCTAGATCAGGCCTTCTTAAACTTTCTCCACTCGTGACCCCTTTTTGGCCGAGGAAATTTTTAGGGGACCCCAGCATCGGACGGTGTCTCTCCCCTCTTTCCCTCAATGTCGGTGTGTCCCCCCCCTTCCCCTAGCGTCAGTCGGTGTCTCTCTCCTCCTCTCCCCCTCCCCCGCCGTGGACGGACAGTCAGTGTGTCATTACCACCTACTACTAATCCCCCTCTCCCTCCTTATCTTTACCTCCAGCAGCTGTGCTCCACTTCTACTGGGTTAAAGGATGCTCCGTCAATGTAAACAAAAACAAAAAAAAACCTTCCTGCATGCACGTGCTCAGGAAGGTACCAAGTGCACAGAGGTGGGGGGTATGTGACCTTAAAAACTACACTACACTGCACATTAAAGGAAAAGAAAGAAAAATCTTGCTTGGAGCCCAGGCCTCCCCGGCCGCCTGGGCCCCTCACACAACCCCCCTGATGGCGGTCCTGGCCGGGGACTCAGATCGCGACCCCCCTGTTCACTTGTGGGACCCCATATGGGGTCGCGACCCACACTTTAAGAAGCACTGATCTAGATCACTACAAGTTATGACATCAGAGCTGGACAAATCCCAGGAGCCAGGCCCCGTTCACACTGAGCGGTTTATCGCGCGATATCGCTCTGTCGCTTGTCCAATGCACTCCAATGGAGCTTGTACATGACCCTTTTTTTCTGCGATGTCGCGCGATTCGGCCCTAGTAGACTCAATGGTGTGGCGCAAAATCGTGCATTACCGGCGATATTGCGCAACATCACGCGACAGAAGGGTCACTTTTGCACTGCACACTGTAAGGAAAGAATGATGTCACATCAAGATCGCTGTTGATTGGTCACAGCCCAATGTAGCAGCGATGACGGCCCTTCCCAAAAAACGCCCTATGTAGCGTGATAACATGTGTACTGTCGCTCAATATCGCGCAATGTAGCTCAAAGCCGTTCAGCACGAAATCGCACGGAAGAACGTGCAGTACCCATGTCGCTCAGTGTGAATGGGGCCTTAAGGTTTTCTCTTGATGTCAATGGAGCCGGCCCCCTAAAAAAATAAGTCCTGCTGCCTCCCGGGCTGGACAGACTTCTTCTGAAGTCCATATACATGCGTCCACCCCGGAAGGACATAACTTTACAAAGCAATGCTTCCACATCTGTGCTCCCTACAGACCCCTTCAAAATGACTTGTGCCGTGTATGATATCTCCCTCCATATTATAAAAGATCAGAGGACAAATCCTGCGTAAGATTTCCTTTCTCTTCTGTGAAACAAAATCCAATTGTTTTTGTTTCTTCAGTTTGCAGCTTGTGATTTTTCGGCAGGTTGGTAATAAACCTAATAGGCCGTTAAAGACATGATTCCGGCCTCACGCATTACATTTTGTTGTTTAGTTGTTATTGTCTGTTTGGATTGTTCATTTTATACGGTCACTCACTCTTTTTTGATTGGATAAAAGATTTCTATAGTTGCCCCGTCATAGAACGCGTGCATGCTGTGATGATGAATTGTTATTGTTATACATATTGCAGTGCGGCCATCTGAGCAATATTTGATCTCCCCATTTGTGGTCCTTGCTAGACACCGATAGGCCAGAACATTCTGATCACTGAGAGGTGAATAACATTATTCATTACAATGGCACCTGGAAGTTGGGGGAGTATATTACAGTGGCACCTGGAAGTGGGGGGGATATGTTACAATGACACCTGGATGGGGGGATATATTACAATGGCACGTGGAAGTGGGGGGGATATATTAGTGACACCTGGAAGTGGGGGGGATATATTACAGTGACACCTGGACAAGTGTGAGGATTGGAGGGACTTTGACAAGGCATAAATTGTCATGGCTAGACGACTGGGTCAGAGCAACTCCAAAACTGCAGCTCTTGTGGGATGATACCGGTCTGCAGTGGTCAGGACCGATCAAAAGTGGTCCAATGCAGGAAAACCGGTGAACTGGTGACAAGGTCACGGGTGGCCAAGACTCACTGATGCACAAATGGAGGGAAGGCCGGTCGCAGACATGGCAGCCGTCTGGTGCATTGAAGGAATGGCAAAGCACCTGGCACACGGTAACGCACACTAGGTACGCTGCGCGGCATTGTACGGTTATATGGCGGTACCATGCAATTAACGCAGCGCTATGGTGTGAATAGTCCCTCAAGGTATTCCTTCTGTACCTGCACCTGACGCACGTTTACCATAAGCTGCTGCGCACACAAGAAAAGTAATGGGATCTTTTGAAGGCACTAGAGGCCGGAGTTTGGCTACCCCTGACCTAGACCAAGTGCACTGTAACCATACCGTAAGCTGTTGTCTCGATGTCGGCTTTATTTCCATCTTCAGTGGTCATCGAACAATCCGAATTTATATATAGATGTGAAATCTTAGAGGCTTTATGTCTTCCAAGCAGCCGAGGAGGAAGTAGGTCATCCTAGGAAATCCCCTGCTATGGCTTGTGTCCTAGTTAAAGTTAAACTATCCAGGTTCATGATCAGCAAAAAAAAAATGTGACGAGTACTAAATAAATCAAAACGATCTTCACGGGTTTGGCTCCTTGTGCGTTCTACTCACCCCTTAAAGGAGAACTATGGGGTTAAGGCTTTTCCCCATGGTTCTCCTTAGGGTAACGGGAGGACACAAACTAGCGTCCTCCCGTCACCCTAGGCTCAGTATATAGCGAGCTGTAGCTCTCCCTATACTGAGACGCCGCAGCTGAAGCGGATCCCGACAATTGTGCCGGGATCCGCCCAGCTGCGTGAGTGACAGCTGGCTCTGCCTATCTAGAGGCAGAGCCAGCTGTACCCGCCCCCTCCCCCGTCCATTCCGCCAGTCAGCGTTGGAGGAGCGGGGAGGGGGGAATCCAGCCCATCCCCTGTCACGGCAGAGAGCCGTGACAGGATCAAGAGGTGAGCGAATGCCGGTATGTGTTCGCTCACCTCCCGATCTACTGAGCCGACCTGTGACAGTCTCATTGTCACAGGTCGGCTAGAACTATGAGGTGAGTGAAAAGCACCCCCCCTCCCTCATAGTTCTCCTTTAAAGCGGAACTCTGGGCAGCTACAGAGAAATGTCTTGTAAGGCTTTTATTCAGTATATTGGTTTGTTAAAGCGTTCCCGCGCTCTGGTTTTATTACAAGTTGACCAATGCACAAAAATGTAAATTAAAAAACATTCTATTTTTTTAATAATGCAATTGTATCTGACGTTATCACTATTAAAGTAGTTGTATAGGTTGAAGAATTGGACTGTAGGTCATTGGACCAGGCCAATGGGACTTCTAGCATTAGGTTTGGAGGTTAAACTGTTCCAAGTGACAAAAACCGACAGTTGACATTTTTTTAGCTTTTTTTTTTTCCCCTTTGCGGTCACGTGACCCCACAAACCGTCCTAGTTATCTGTACGGTGGGTGGGTGTAAAACTAAGAATGCGACTCCAGTTTTCAGGGCAATTTAGAGAAGACTAACAGCTACTGGAGGAATAATGACATCACGCGTCGCTTCCTTATCCCAACAGCATGGGGAATCTCAGAGACACAGCAGTGTTGTCGGAGCCAGACACAATCCCGGTTCACGTACAGCAGCGGTTCTCAACCTGTGCGTCGCGACCCCCTCGGGGGTCGAATCACGATTTGCCAGGGGTCGCCCGGGAGTCTCCCGCTATTAGCGGCTCTTGGCCGCCCGGGAAAGAAACGCTTTCTCCCGGGAAGTGTAAAGCAGAGTAAACCTTTCCCTGCAGACGTTTTTTTTTTTTTTCTGACATCAGGGCCGCTGGCCACCGTAAGTCAGAAAAAAAACCCACCATAGGAATGCATAGCTAGATTCCTATTGGCTATTTCACTTTGCAATAGCAAACTAGATATTGCACCCACCCTCTGCTGCTGCCAATCAGCAGAGGGGGACATGCAGTTCTCCATCCGGTCCTCTTCTAGTGATTGGCAGCAGCAGAGGGCGGGTGCAATAGCTAGTTTGCTATTGCAAAGTGAAATAGCCAATAGGAATCTAGCTATGCATTACTATGGTGGTTTTTTTTTCTTTTATTCTGACGGCGTACGCCAGCGGTTCTCAACCTGTGGGGGGGTTGCTGTGTGATTTCTGCTGTGCTAGGTGAGAGTCCTCCTCAACCCTCTCCCAGCGCAGTAGTGTCCGTTCTCCCGCCACGCCGCCAGATGTCGCTGAAGCCGCCGCATCATCCCTAAATTTTACCGTTGGGGGTCAACTCAACTTGGCAAATGTTACCAAGGGGTCCCGGCCCTAGAAAGGTTGAGAACCACTGGTGTACAGTGAGGGGAAGCATCCAACATGGACAGAGATAATAAATAACTAATGAAGCAGCTCCGCTCCTGGGTGCTGATCGGCACTGGAAACTAGGTTAGGATCAGGGAAGTTGTCAGTGTTCACCTGCAGGCTGAAGACCTTTTATAGTGAATGAAGCCTCCACCCTGCAGAGCTGACAGCGGTCACATGATGAGGAAACACTTTTGATTGGTTCCCTGCTATTAGTGGGCACCCTGCCTGTTGGTGACCGCAGGAATTGAGAGCCAGCCAAAAAAGACCTAGTACTATTCTTGGGAGTTGCTAAAATATAAGACCTACCCCGAAAATAAGACCAAGTTGTGATCATTCCCAGGGCCGGTGGTGGCATAAGGGGGAACTCGAGGAGCCGCAGGAGAGAACCATCGGTGCCAACAAAGCCAGCGCTAGAGGAAGCAAGGCGGCACCGGAGGGAGCAGAGCCGCATAAGCCGATGCCTCCTCTATAGCGCCTGTCACTGGCGGAGTGATACCAAATGCACTGTGAGGAATCGATAGTGTAAGCGCGCTTCGCTCATTCTTTTGTACATGATTAAGTGGTGAATAAAATAATACCTACCCCGAAAATAAGACCTAGTGTGTTTTTTGAGCCAAAAAAAATATATAAGACAGTGTCTTATTTTCGGGGAAACACGGTAGATGGTTCCATATGTGTCCACCTTTCCTCTGTCCAGTTTGAATGGCTCTAGCTAATCATATTGATCTTCTTTTTTTTTTTCTGCCCTTTCTTCCAGGTGTGGGTGCAGCTGAGGCATCGCGAGGCCCCAGTGGGAGATGTCGGCAAAGGGCCTGGGTGCTGCGCGGCGCAGGAGGACGCGCTGCCGAAAGTGTGAAGCCTGTGTGCGCAGCGAATGCGGCGAGTGCCACTTCTGTAAAGACATGAAGAAGTTCGGAGGTCCGGGGCGCATGAAGCAGTCTTGAAAATCTAAACTTTGATTCATTAACACGATTTAATGTGGCAAAGAAAAGGGATTAAAAAATAAGAACAAATCACTAAAAATATACATACAGAGCACCTCCACCCTCTAGGTTCAAACCCTGTTCTTCTAGACACATAGAAGCCTATCAGGAGTTTGATGGCCATGGCACGCCCATTGCTGCGTCTGATGACTGGATTGCATTGATGGGGTAGCCAAACTTCAACCCTCCAGGTGTGGCAAAACTACAAATCTCATTATGCATTGCCAGACTGACAGCCACAGCGTTTACTTCCAGGGTAGATGTATGTTGGCATTTGTAGTTTCATCACAAGCTGGAGGGTCAGTGTTTGGCTACCCCTGGCATATGAGATGAGGGTCTAGGAAGGGCTACTGAGACACAGCAATGGCTTAAAATATGGGCCTGGGCAAAAATTAGTTGCAGAGCTACCCACTGTAAGGGCCATGTCTCCGACAACTAACACTGTTTCCAGGAGAAGGTTACCGGAATCTACGTCCGGTTTGCAAAGCTGCTTATGTGGGCATGTCTGGTGTCCAGAAAAGAAATGGACACTCCAATAGTGAATCGATTACGTCTATTTATTGACGTACATCAAAAGCAAAATAACACACTTAGTGCCACGTTTCGGGGACACACAGGAACCCCTTCATCAGGCACATCATTTGTTTTGCCTGATGAAGGGGTTCCTGTGTGTCCCCGAAACGTCGCACTAAGTGTGTTATTTTGCTTTTGATGTACGTCAATAAATAGACGTAATCGATGTACTATTGGAGTGCCGGTGTCTTATTTCTTTTCTGCATTAATTTGACGGTGGCCATCCGTCGACTACTGAGCACCCAGGATACTTTGTTGGACGTGCGGTCAGGAGTGCTATGGGTACATGGACTGATGTCTGGTGTCCAGACACCGAGATCCCTAATAGGAGTGTTTGGAAGCCGCGTAATAAGATTTTGTTTTTCTCTGCAGCCTGTACTCCCCCATACTGCTGTGTGTCTTCTATGCGGAGATGCTGGGAAGGAAGACACCGCTCAGGATGAGGAACAGAAGTTTAATCTGTCGCTTATGGAATGTACCATTTGTAATGAGATTGTTCATCCCGGCTGTATCAAGGTAAGACTCCCTACTGAGTGACATGGCCTGCTTCTGGGTTTACACCTGCTGTCTATTGCCTCTCTTCCTTGTATGGCTTCTTTGTTTTTGTAATTGTCTCTTTAACCCCCCACCCCATTTTTTTTTCTTTTTCAGATGGGCAAAGCCGAAGCGGTTATAAACACTGAGATTCCCAACTGCTGGGAGTGTCCGAGATGTAAGCGCGAAGGCCGGACATGCAAGGTGAAGTACCTGACTTGTTCTGCAGTTGGCAGGGTAAAGGGTCAGCAAGATGGGCTTGTGTTGTCTGTGCTGGTGCCATAATCGGCCCAGGAAAAGGTGTGGGACACAGGTTGCATCCTCAGCCATTTGGGTCATTGGGGCATGCGTGTGCCTTCATCAGTTCATGGAAGACGGGACCTCCTGTGGGTAACTTACTTGTGACATCCTAATAGTTACTTCGGTTGTGGTGGTCTAGAACCTTTTTGAAGACAAAATTTTGTCTTTGCAAAAAAAAAAAAAAAGCCCAGCGGGCTGGTACTAGAATTTCTATCTTGAAGGGATATACCTTTTTTTTTATAACTAAGGCCTGCTGCTTGGTAGAAACAGGCTAACGTCTTCCATTCTTCCAGGACCCCCTGGATGGGTCGGGGAAAAAACGTCCTGATAATGGCGAAGATGCCGTGCGGTGGAAACTGACGGACGATCAGGCTCCAGGCAAGAAGAAAACCACAGATGAGAATCAGGGACATAAAAGGAAGAAGGAGAAGGAGCCGGTGCAGGAGGCAGGAGTGAAGAAAAAGGTAATGGGACACAAGATGTGAATACACCGCTGGCTGCACTTGTTAAAGTAGAACTACAGGCTTTTGTGTCCCCCCTCTCCCTTTCCCTTCCATATTTAAAAAGAAAAATGGAGGCAATTTGGTACTTGCCCTCTCACACTTCAGCGCTGTCCCCCAACTTCCTCCTCGGTCCGCCATAAGAGCTGGGCTTGCAGTACTCCCGGACTGTGCGGTGCTCATGTTATGTGACCACGGCTCAGTCCTGGAAGAACCTGTCCCCCACCACCAATGGAAGAGGAGGAAGCTGCTGTGACATCACCCGTCTGACTTAGGGGGGTCTGGGAGTGGGGTGTATAACATGCCTGGCGTTCCTGTTTAAAACACGACTATTTTAATGCATAATAATGCTTTTCAGGTAGAAGTTCCATTCTTTCCTATGTGTGCGGATCACGTCTATATGTTGCAGTTTAGTGCCTTTGTAAAGGGAAAGTGTAAGGACCGGGTTTGTGTTTAAAACATGTTCTCACTTTCTTCTCCCTCTTGCAGGTAAAGTCTGAGAAAGATAAGAAAATTAAAAAGGTGAGTGAGGCTCTTTGACCCTTGATGATGCACATTAAAGCCGAACTCCAGAATCCTTTAAAATGGTCTCCTACACTTCCCTTTACCTCAACCTTAAATGAGAGCAATGGGGTAACCCAGGGATGTCCAAACTGCGGCCCTCCAGCTGTGATGGAACTACGAATCCCATGAGGCTTTGCAAGATTCCCACAGACATGACTCCCGGAGAGAGATGCTTCATGGGATTTGTTGTTTCACCACAGCTGGAGGGCCGCAGTTTGGTCATTCCTTGGGTTACCTTTTTAGCCCATAGTGCTTTTTAGGGTCACGGGAGGACATGTACTAACCTCCTCCTCCTACCTCCCGTGACCCAAAGCTCAGTAAATAGCGAGCTTTTGCCCGCTATATTCTAAGAGCGCCGCAGCTGTGATGGATCCTGATAATACTGTTGAGATCCACCCAGCTGCGTGAGTGACAGCGGCCTCTGCCTATCTAGAGGTATAGCCAGCTGTGCCCGCCCCCTCCCCCGTCCGTTCCTCCACACAGCGCTGGAGGATCGGAGGGGGGCAATCCCTGCATGGAGCAGTGACAGTCACCGCTCTCTGTAGGGAGATGATCCGGGAAGTGAGCGATCGACGTTATGTGTTTGCTCACTTCACGATCTATAGTGTCAACGTGTCACACGTCGGCTCGAACTATGAGGATGTGTGTAAATCACTCACCTGATAATTCTCCATTTAAAGAACAACTACTTTTTCCCTCTGTTAAAAAAGAATCTTTGAATGTGTCATGACATCATTATTAGTATTGTGGTGTAGGTATGTGCGTCCGCTGGGAGAAGGGAACATTGAGACGGCCAGCGCAGACACACAATCACAAGAGGCTCTTGTGATTGTGTGACGTCTATGTCCAATAAATGGACATGTTGGATTATTCTACTGAGTGCTGGTGATTCCTTTTCCTATATTGAGCTACATTGCACATTTTGTCGCGCTACGTAGTGCGACTTATCGCAGGGACTTTGTAGCTGCTACATTGGGCTGTAACCAATCAAAAGCAGTCTTGATGTGACATCATTCCTCCCTCCTTATATTTCTGTGCAAGAGTGACACTTCTGTAGCGCGACTTAGTGCAACAATGTCCTACACCATTAAAGTCTATTGGGCCAAATCGCACAAAATCGCCCGCAAAATAGGTCATGTTTGAGGGACGAGCTACAGGCGACATTGAAATGCATTAGACAAGCTTCATTGAGGGACATTGAGGTGATTTTTGAGCGATTTTTGGCGCTGAAATCGCTCAGTGTGAATGGGGCCTTGAGGACCGGTTTAAGAGCTGAAGAAGAGAGCATAGTGAACACGGGTCTTGTAAACCAGATATTCGGAGACTGAGCCATCTCAATGAGAGTATTGCTAAAAAAATGACGGACTCCATATTGCTAGGACTAGGCTATTGCGAAGCGGTATTAATGCTTCTGACTGGAGTTCAGCTTTATGGTTAAGAGTTTTTAGTCTTCTAAAAAAACGTTATAAAACATTTGATGTTCCATAATCATATTTTTTTTATACAGGAGCCTCAGACGCCAACCGAACCCACTCCGGTGCTGGACCGCTCCCACCAGCGAGAAAAGATCGAGCGCTTCAAGCAGATGTGTCAGATGTTGGAGAGGGCTCGCAGCACCACCTCCAGTTCCAGCTCCGATTCCGACTCCGATTCCGACTCCAAAGGCTCGCGGGGGAGCAGCGACACGGGCGAAGGGGAGAGCCGGACTTCGCGCGTCAGCTTCAGTACCAGCTCGGACGAGGACGACGACAGAGCGAGCTCTACGGACGGACAGAACGGCACCAGGAACGGCAAACAGAAGTCGCCCAGATCAAACTGCCGCGAGAAAGAGAACCGGAGAGGCGGTGGGGCCGCGGCCAAGAAGGGAACTTGTAGCAGGAATGCAGTGCAACCCTTATCCAGGAGCCAACTCTTAAAAAGGCCGCTGGTCCCGTCTCCGCCAAAACCCCCTCCCCTGCAACTAGAGAGACATGTGGTACGACCCCCTCCTCACAGCCCCGAGCCGGACTCTCTCCCCCTGGACAGTGGAATGGACCATGTAATGCAGAGGGGGGTCTGGCTCTCTGTATTCAGGCACTTGGGACAGAAAGAGCTGTGTGTTTGTATGCGGGTGTGCCGAACCTGGAACCGGTGGTAAGAATTGAGGGTTACTCAGGGAGTTCTGTAATACTGGTCTTGTCTACCTTTCAGGAAAGTCCCAAAAAAACTCTGTAAAAGGTTGTATAGAAGTCAACAGAAAAGGGACTCCTTCACCCCGATTCCTGGTCATAAAGCATGCTGATTCATTGGTACCTTAAATTGACATGAAACCCTCAGATTTTGTAACATAAACCAATACTGTAATGTGTGCCTTACTGTAATCCATGGTTGTTTCCCTTCTCTTTGCTGCTCTTCCTTTTAAATCCTCATGTCTTCTCATGCTGGGGGAGAACTTCCCTTTGCAGCAGAGTGCCTCTTCCTGTAGTGCTGGCTCAGGTTGCAAACCTATACACAGACACCGTGTATCCATTCCTGAGACATGGTAGTCTGCTGCAAAACAGAAGTTCTGCCCAGCATGAGAAGAGATGAGGATTTAAAAGGAAGAGCAGCAAAGAGAAGGGAAACAACCATGGATTACAGTAAGGCGCACATTACAGTATTGTTTTATGTTACAAAAGCTGAGGGTTTAATGTCACTTTAAAGCAAACTTTTCACACGTTGGAGAGGATGGAAAACAAAAGCATTTAAAGGAAGATCCCACCCATCTAGAGTAGGAAAGATTAGAACCTCTGTCCACTTGGAAAGGTTTCCCTTTCACTTCCTGTTATATAGACCAAACAGGAAGTTGAGGGAATCATTGCAAAGTGGACAGATGGCAGAAAAAAAAACGTTTAATAAGCAGATTTGGGGGAAGGATGAGAACCTAAACAGAAGGTCTAAGTTTTCTAATCTTTTTTCCAGGATTGGGGCAAGAATTTACTCTACACACTCATGGGAATAAGCTTGCTTAAGGGCTCGTTCACACCATCCAGTGCGTTCAGGATACGGTTCCGTGCCATGAACGCACTGGATCGCATTAACAAAGGTTCCCCGCGGGAGGAGGCGTGGTGGTGCCATTAATTTCAATGGCAACGCAGACATGCCTCCTGCCCGCACCAGAACGCATGGTACCACAATGCCCTGCATTCCAGTGTCAGAAACAGGTGCCTGCATGGTGTGAACAGGCCCTCTAAGTGTTACTATGGGCAAAATAAAAAGCGATGCATAGGATATAGTCTGGCATTAGCACAGCAGGTATTGTTCCTCAGCGCCCCACATAACAATGTTTTATTTTACTTAGGGCTGCAACAACTAATCGATGATGAGAATAGTTGGCAACTATTCTCATCATGGATTAGTTGTTTGGAGAGGGAGAGAGATTTTTTTTTTTTATGCAACAAATTGATCACAAAAATAATCGGGCAACTAATCGATAATGAAAATATTAGCGGCAGCTCTAATTCTACTTGTTAATCCCACCAGTAGATCTGTTCTTTCTCTGGTAACATACAAAGCTGTCCAGCAGACGAGTCAGGTACAGGGATGTGACAAACTATATAACATTGCTGGGGGTGCTTACAATGGTCACCTTTCTATTATTGTGGTTTGAAACTTTTTTTTTTCCCCCCCCCCAAAAAAAGAAAAACTTTGAGGGTGTTGAGCTGCAGTTTTCCATTGAGACCCTTAGAACCGCAGTGCACCTTAAGCTGGCCATACACCTAGAGATTATCTGCAGGTTCTCTATGGTCAGATGGAAAAAGTGCAACAGATTCCTCCGTCTACGCTAAACTGTGTGTATGGAGGAATCTCCCGCTGGGCCGAGCCTCAGTATCTTGCTAGTCACCCCCGCTGGCTGTCAAAATACCTGAACAATCTGATTGGATGCCGGCAGTGTTCAGGCATTTTGAGAGCCAGCAAGCGGGGCCGACTAGCAAGATACTGAGGCTTGGCCCAGCGGGAGATTCCTCCATACACACTTTTTCCATCTGACCATAGTGAACCTGCAGATTATCTCTAGGTGTATGGCCGGCTTTAGAAACCCATGGCATTTTCTGTACAATCAGACATGATATCACATTCTTCAATTCTATATGGCAGAGTGATCCCATGGGTTAGTGTCTCAGTGTGACGTTTTGATCCCTCATTACTCAATTGTGCACATTTAGATTGACTTCACACCTTATGTGTTGCTGTAATGGATAACCCCCTGGTCAGGTGTGGTCTATTCATTTTAAATGGTACCCCTAAACACCTTACCAGTGCCCCTCCAAGCACAGCCCAACCACTGGAAACGATGCACTCCCTGTGTGTCTGATAACTGAGCAGCGGTTGGGAAGCGAGGCATAGTGGTTGTTGCGCCCTCTAGTGGCTCATTTACAAAATGCTACAGTTGGGTGTCACCCCTACATTTAATGTGTCCGTGTCTCCCATGTAGTTGTGTGTAAATGTAGACTGGCTTTATTTTCTTCTTTGCTGTAAAATGCCTGAAGATCCTGCCAGTCTCCCTTCTTTACAGTTGCAATTAGGGATGCACCGATACTAGTATAGGTGCCGATACCGAGTATTTGGGCTCGTACTCGCCAAAATGCTCCGATGCCTAGCACGAGTACTTCCGGTATCAGGAAGCAGGGCAGCGCGTCCTTACACGCTGCCCGGTTTCCTGTAAACCCTCAGATTTTTTAACATAAACCAATACTGTAATGTGTGCCTTACTGTAATCCATGGTTGTTTCCCTTCTCTTTGCTGCTCTTCCTTTTAAATCCTCATGTCTTCTCATGCTGGGGGAGAACTTCCCTTTGCAGCAGAGTGCCTCTTCCTGTAGTGCTGGCTCAGGTTGCAAACCTATACACAGACACCGTGTATCCATTCCTGAGACATGGCAGTCTGCTGCAAAACAGAAGTTCTGCCCAGCATGAGAAGAGATGAGGATTTAAAAGGAAGAGCAGCAAAGAGAAGGGAAACAACCATGGATTACAGTAAGGCGCACATTACAGTATTGTTTTATGTTACAAAAGCTGAGGGTTTAATGTCACTTTAAAGCAAACTTTTCACACGTTGGAGAGGATGGAAAACAAAAGCATTTAAAGGAAGATCCCACCCATCTAGAGTAGGAAAGATTAGAACCTCTGTCCACTTGGAAAGGTTTCCCTTTCACTTCCTGTTATATAGACCAAACAGGAAGTTGAGGGAATCATTGCAAAGTGGACAGATGGCAGAAAAAAAAACGTTTAATAAGCAGATTTGGGGGAAGGATGAGAACCTAAACAGAAGGTCTAAGTTTTCTAATCTTTTTTCCAGGATTGGGGCAAGAATTTACTCTACACACTCATGGGAATAAGCTTGCTTAAGGGCTCGTTCACACCATCCAGTGCGTTCAGGATACGGTTCCGTGCCATGAACGCACTGGATCGCATTAACAAAGGTTCCCCGCGGGAGGAGGCGTGGTGGTGCCATTAATTTCAATGGCAACGCAGACATGCCTCCTGCCCGCACCAGAACGCATGGTACCACAATGCCCTGCATTCCAGTGTCAGAAACAGGTGCCTGCATGGTGTGAACAGGCCCTCTAAGTGTTACTATGGGCAAAATAAAAAGCGATGCATAGGATATAGTCTGGCATTAGCACAGCAGGTATTGTTCCTCAGCGCCCCACATAACAATGTTTTATTTTACTTAGGGCTGCAACAACTAATCGATGATGAGAATAGTTGGCAACTATTCTCATCATGGATTAGTTGTTTGGAGAGGGAGAGAGATTTTTTTTTTTTATGCAACAAATTGATCACAAAAATAATCGGGCAACTAATCGATAATGAAAATATTAGCGGCAGCTCTAATTCTACTTGTTAATCCCACCAGTAGATCTGTTCTTTCTCTGGTAACATACAAAGCTGTCCAGCAGACGAGTCAGGTACAGGGATGTGACAAACTATATAACATTGCTGGGGGTGCTTACAATGGTCACCTTTCTATTATTGTGGTTTGAAACTTTTTTTTTTCCCCCCCCCCAAAAAAAGAAAAACTTTGAGGGTGTTGAGCTGCAGTTTTCCATTGAGACCCTTAGAACCGCAGTGCACCTTAAGCTGGCCATACACCTAGAGATTATCTGCAGGTTCTCTATGGTCAGATGGAAAAAGTGCAACAGATTCCTCCGTCTACGCTAAACTGTGTGTATGGAGGAATCTCCCGCTGGGCCGAGCCTCAGTATCTTGCTAGTCACCCCCGCTGGCTGTCAAAATACCTGAACAATCTGATTGGATGCCGGCAGTGTTCAGGCATTTTGAGAGCCAGCAAGCGGGGCCGACTAGCAAGATACTGAGGCTTGGCCCAGCGGGAGATTCCTCCATACACACTTTTTCCATCTGACCATAGTGAACCTGCAGATTATCTCTAGGTGTATGGCCGGCTTTAGAAACCCATGGCATTTTCTGTACAATCAGACATGATATCACATTCTTCAATTCTATATGGCAGAGTGATCCCATGGGTTAGTGTCTCAGTGTGACGTTTTGATCCCTCATTACTCAATTGTGCACATTTAGATTGACTTCACACCTTATGTGTTGCTGTAATGGATAACCCCCTGGTCAGGTGTGGTCTATTCATTTTAAATGGTACCCCTAAACACCTTACCAGTGCCCCTCCAAGCACAGCCCAACCACTGGAAACGATGCACTCCCTGTGTGTCTGATAACTGAGCAGCGGTTGGGAAGCGAGGCATAGTGGTTGTTGCGCCCTCTAGTGGCTCATTTACAAAATGCTACAGTTGGGTGTCACCCCTACATTTAATGTGTCCGTGTCTCCCATGTAGTTGTGTGTAAATGTAGACTGGCTTTATTTTCTTCTTTGCTGTAAAATGCCTGAAGATCCTGCCAGTCTCCCTTCTTTACAGTTGCAATTAGGGATGCACCGATACTAGTATAGGTGCCGATACCGAGTATTTGGGCTCGTACTCGCCAAAATGCTCCGATGCCTAGCACGAGTACTTCCGGTATCAGGAAGCAGGGCAGCGCGTCCTTACACGCTGCCCGGTTTCCTGATTGGCTGGGAAGCGGCTCCATGCTCTCGTCACTTGTGATGAGAGAGCATGGAGCCGACTTCCCGGCCAATCAGGAAGGCGGGCAGCGTGTAATGACGCGCTGCCCGGCTTCCTGATTGGTCGGGAAGCTGGCCAATTAGGAAGGCGGGTGCCGAGTAATGACGCAGCGCCCGGCATTCTGATTGGCCGGGAAGCTGGCTTCATGCTCCTTCGTCATCTCATATCGAGGGAGCATGGAGCCGGCCTCCTGGCCAATCAGAAAGCAGGGTGTCGGGTCATTGCAAGGCGCCCGGCTTCCTAATTGGCCAGCAAGACGGCTCCGGCTGGGTACCGGAGGAAGGCCGCGTTCTGGCTGTAGAGGCCCTGGGGGTGACGAGGGGACAGACTTTCTTGTTAATCGGGAAGCCGGGTGGCGAGTCATTACACGCCAGCTGGCTTCCTGAATGGGACTTCCGTTACTCGGTAATTGGTATCGGCGAGTACCGGAAAAAAATTATCGGTGCTCGGTACCAAAATACCGGTATCAGTGCATCCCTAGTTGCGATCTATCCACGCTTATCATGGAAGCAGATCCGCACTGGTGTGGTCACTTTGCGTATCAGTCTTTCCTGTTTGGAGTCGCAAGACGCCATGATGATGCACGGTGCCCCCGTATATCTTTCATGGGCAGTTCAGGTGCCACTCCCTCCCCCGCCCAGCCCTGATGTGTTGATTGACAGCGGCTCCCACAGGGGCGTTCATACCATATTGAACTGGGACAGTTGTGATGGGATGGAGTGACTCCTATCAGAAGACATGGGAGCAATGTCCTTTTTAAGTTTCCGTCACATGCCCAGACCCAGAAAGGACACCTGTGATTGGTTGCAGAGTACAGCAGTGGTCGAAGAGACTGTCCTCATTCTGTCGTCAGCATTGAATAAAACTTTATTGTTCCCAATGAAGAATACAAAAGGTCTGCCCAGACCCTCCTCGCTTTAACGGATTTCACCCAAACAGGGCTTGGTCGTAGAGGTATTTGGGTAAAATGTATCGGGGCGAGGAGGGTCTGGGCAGAACTTCTGTATTCTACTAAAGTTTTATTCATGCTGACGCCATCGGAGTCTGGCCGGTCTCTTGGCCGCTGACACGTGCAGAGCGGGGACAAATTCCATGCCTACAGAAGCTGGACTCGGCACTCCGGTTCTTCTTTTCACTAATGTAGTGACCCTCTAACAGTTTGCATTCTGTATCACGGCAGGTGCTGCGACCGACGCCTCTGGACATCCATTGACTTGAGCAGGCGGAAATCAATCACCCCTCCGATGCTGAGTGGTATGGAAATAGAAGGAAGAGGGCTAATCATTTCTCTTTGCTCATTCTCGTCATTCTCTCTCTTAGGATTAAAGGAACTTCTATTGGCTGGATGTACATGGAGCGCAGTCTCCTCTCTCTGTACTGCCTCCTTCCCCTGCCTGTCTCTGCTGGACCTCGGCTGGGTACAGGGCATGAAAACTTCCCACCTCCGTGAGCTGCTCTCACCTCCCACCACCGACTGCAAGACAGGTGAGTGTCCCTTGGGCCCCTCCCACAAGATAGGCCAGTGTCCTTCTGGCCCCTCCCACAAGATAGGCCAGTGTCCCTCTGGCCCCTCCCACAAGATAGGCCAGTGTCCCTCAGGCCCCTCCCACAAGATAGGCCAGTGTCCCTCAGGCCCCTCCCACAAGATAGGCCAGTGGCTTGGCTTTATCACAACATTTGCTTTCAAGGGTAACTCTGCCTACAGTGTATATTAAACCCTACAGTTAATCTGCCAGAAATCCAGTGCTCTCCTGTGTACTCTGCAATGTTATCTCAGACATTAGCAGCCCTTTCCAATTATCCTCCGTGGACTGAAGAACACCTCCTCCAAATGTATGGAGATTAGAAGAGGGGAAAGCGTTCTGTAGTCCTAAAGCACTACCTGTCCTATAGTGACTGCATTAGACTGTCTCTACCCCTTGGGAAATCTTTTTTTGAGATCACAGCGCTGAGTTCCCGGGTCTGTACACCCGCTGTGCCCATTATGAGGAGCTCCCACCCTCCCTGTGCTGAGTTCCCGGGTCTGTACACCCGCTGGGCCCATTATGAGGAGCTCCCACCCTCCCTGTGCTGAGTTCCCGGGTCTGTACACCCGCTGGGCCCATTATGAGGAGCTCCCACCCTCCCTGTGCTGAGTTCCCGGGTCTGTACACCCGCTGGGCCCATTATGAGGAGCTCCCACCCTCCCTGTGCTGAGTTCCCGGGTCTGTACACCCGCTGGGCCCATTATGAGGAGCTCCCACCATCCCTGTGCTGAATTCCCGGGTCTGTACACCCGCTGTGCCCATTATGAGGAGCTCCCCCCATCCTTGTGCTGAATTCCCGGGTCTGTACACCCGCTGTGCCCATTATGAGGAGCTCCCCTCATCCTTGTGCTGAGTTGCCGGGTCTGTATACCGGCTGTGCCAATTATGAGGAGCTCCCACCATCCCTGTGCTGAGTTCCCGGGTCTGTACACCCGCTGTGCCCATTATGAGGAGCTCCCACCATCCCTGTGCTGAGTTCCCGGGTCTATACACCTGCTGTGCCCATTATGAGGAGCTTCCACCATCCCTGTGCTGAGTTCCTGGGTCTGTACACCCGCTGTGCCCATTTTAAGGGGGTCCCCCCATCCCTGTGCTGAGTTCCTGGGTCTGTACACCCGCTGTGCCCATTATGAGGAGCCCCCACCATCCCTGTGCTGAGTTCCTGGGTCTGTACACCCGCTGTGCCCATTATGAGGAGCCCCCACCATCCCTGTGCTGAGTTCCTGGGTCTGTACACCCGCTGTGCCCATTATGAGGAGCTCCCACCATCCTTACTGGATTCACTTAATATGGAGGGATACAGCAATGGGGATGGGAATGTCATGGGATGGAGGTCTTATCACTGGGGTCACCAATAGGTATGAGAAGCCATCGGCAGGTTTCTTGGCCCACCAGCATGTTGCAGTAACTGACATGTCACTGTTGGCTGGAACATCCCCTTGAAGTCTGCAGTCTCGGTGTTGCACAGCAGGTGGCGCCTCTGTAATCTGTATTTATGCTGCAAAGCATTTCACCATTGCTTCCAGTTGCAGAATTGTGCTATATGTAATAGTTCCACGAAAGGGAATCTCCTGGTTTCCTAATGATATAAAAACATATCCACATCACCTTTTGTCATTTTGTGTAGCAAAAAATACTTTTTATCTGCAGCAGTCCAGTGAAAACTTCATATTAAAGGAGAACTATGAGGGGGGTGCTTTGCACTCAGCCTCATAGTTCTAGCCGACCTGTGACAATGAGACTGCCACAGGTCGGCTCAGTAGATGGGGAGGTGAGCGAACACATACCGGCGTTCGCTCACTTCTCGATCCTGTCACGGCTCTCTGCCGTGCCGGGAGTGGCTGGATTCCCCCCTCCCCCCTCCGATCCTCCAGCGCTGACTGGCGGAACGGACGGGGAGGGGGCGGGTACAGCTGGCTCTGCCTCTAGATAGGCAGAGCCAGCTGTCACTCACGCAGCTGGGCGGATCCAGACAGAATTGTCGGGATCCGCTTCAGCTGCGGCGTCTCAGTATATAGAGAGCTGTAGCACGCGGTATACTGAGCCTAGGGTGACGGGAGGACGCTAGTTTGTGTCCTCCTGTTACCCTAAGGAGAACTATGGGGAAAAGCCCTGACACCATAGTTCTCCTTTTAATATTCTCGCAACTTGAACATCCTAAAACAGCAGCATTTCCACCAATGCAACCTAGCTGTCATTTACTAAATGGATGTCTAAAGCGAAGCTGAAGTCTGGAAGCTGTGCCTAAAAAAAAAAAAAAAAAAAAAAGGCAGAGAGCCAAGACTAGGTACCAGTACTGCCTGTGATCTACCTGCAGGTGATCTTTCTCCATTATAGACTTTACCTTGCCTTGTTTTGCACTGCATCTCTGGAGGTGGCCATCTTGGTAGAGGCAGGGCTTTGCTTTCTCATGTCAGAGCCTCCAGCAAGGAGAACATTGAGTAGCACAACAGTTGGCATCACCAAATCTTACTGCAGATCTGGAGAGGTCAGAATTCAGAGGCAGCAGTACCTTAGATCGCACATTATAGATATGCAGGTGTAATGCTATAGAGCACAGGATTGCTCAGGCAGACTTTGACATTGAGGTGGAAGGTCCGCTCTAACATCAAAAATTTGTGATGCTAAGTCCACTTTAGAGCATTTAAAAATGCGTTTAAAATGCAGATCTCTCTGAAAACCTCATCAGAGATGAGAAGTTTGGCAGCGAACACTCCATAGCACATTCCCAGTTAGCGATTTGCATGCGCAGACCCCTGTGCTCCCATCAGGATTGTATCCCCTAATCTTTTATTCTCTCACAGTTGTGTCGGACCCCCGGGGCCGGTTGCCCTCCCTCTCTGACCTGCGGCTGTGCGGTTTGGATATGGGGGACTCTGCCCTCCGTTTGCTGCTTCGCCACACTCCTCGTCTCAACCGCCTGGATCTGAGTCACTGCGTCCAGATCAGTGACCACGGGATCCACATACTGACCGCAGTCACCTCCCCGCTGAGGGACAGCCTCACTCACCTCAACCTCACAGGTACCGGCTCCTCCCTCTGTCTACATGGACGGTTTATATTTTTATTTATAAGGAAATGAGTAACCTGTAGGCCTCATTCACATGAAAAACGTACAGCTCCGTGCTGCGTGCAGTGCCGTATCGGGCAGCTCCCGGGAAGGACAGGTCCTGCGTGTGATTAGTACGCAGCCCCCATTCTTCTCTATGGGACTACGCAGCCCTACGCTCACCTCAAGTGCAGGTCCGTGCGGGTTTCCCGGCTCAGACGCAGATCAATCCATCCTGTCAGCACACGGGTACGGAGACCCGCACGGACCTGCACTTGAGGTGAGCAAAGGGGGGCGTACGGCCGCGTATTCCAATAGAGAAGGACAGGGGCTGTGTACCAATCACACGCAGCACCTGTCCTTCCCGGGAGCTGCCCAATACGGAGCTGTACGTGCCGGCCTTTTCTCGTGTGATTTGAGGCCGTAATCTTTATCCAGAAGAATGTTAGCGTTGCCTTTGTTTTGTGTCACGCTCCTTTCCTTCTTTGCACCATGGATTGTATCTTGCTTCAGTATTGATCCACTTTTTTTTTTACCTAAAATGTTAACTTCTATTATAACAAAGTAGAAATGTGATTCCCAGCTGGCTCCTACACCGTTCCCTCCAGCCCTGCTCCAGCGATGGAATGTCCCTTGGCGTCCTCCTGCTCTGTACACAGTATAGAACATGATGGCTCACAGGACCATAGACTGCATGAGCGAGGCTGGAGGGAACAGTCTAAGAGCAAGCTGGGATCATGGCTCAGGTGAGTATATCTTTCATTTTGGCTCCCTAGACAAAACGAGCACTTAAACCTTGCAGTGTAGGGGTAGCCCCACTGCAAGGGTTAGGATTTGGTTGGCCTGTAGCTTTATATACAACTTATATATGTGCACTTGGCTTGGGGTGAGCAGCATTGTATGACTGCATTCAGTGGTTGCCTAAGAGAAGTAGCACTTTTTCAGTCCTTTATGGTACTTTATATTCATTATTGGTAAGTTTTTTTGAAGACTTACACACAGGGTATCACTCACGTTTTGATCCATATATTTATTCACATAATTTCATATTTATTCCAAACCTTTAGCGCTGTGACAACACTTTACACTTTCACTTTACACCTCTCATAGCAGCTTTAGGATCATTACTTGACTTTTAGTTTACTTTCCAAAAGCGCAGATTTTTTGTTGCAATCATGCCTAAGAGAAGGACCTAAGCAGGTTGGTGGCAAAGAGCATGCAGGACTGCGTGGTATCTGGCCACAAAGTATAATGTGTTACGGTCCGGTGTCCAGATTGTTACTACGTCACCCCTGTAGCCTGAAGAACGACATAAGGGCATGTAAATGACAGTAAGAGCAGGCACGAAATGCTGTGGGACACTTCCTTTTGCACAGCAGGAAATTCTGTTTTGGTGTGTAGCATCAGTGGCAGACCAATAGACAGTAAGGCCTCATTCACACGAGAAACGGCCGCCACGTACAGCTCCGTGCATGGCCGTATCGGGCAGCTCCCAGGAAGGACGGGTGCTGCGTGTGATTAGTACACTACCCCTGTCCTTCTCTATGGGAGTACGCCGTCCTACGTTCACCTGTCCGTGCGGGTGTCCGTACTCGTATGCTGACAGGATGGATCCTGTCTGCGTCCAAGCTGGGACACCCGCACGGTCCTGCACTTGGGGTCAGCGTAGGGCGGCGTATGACCGCATACTCCCATAGAGGAGGACAGTGGCTGCGTACTAATCACACACATCACCTGTCCTTCCCAGGAGCTGCCCGATACGGCCATGCACGCAGCACAGAGCTGTACATGCCTGCCGTTTCTCATGTGAATGAGGCCTAAAAGTGAGGGGAGGAAATGAAGGATGGAAGCCCCCTTACTAAATAAAAGAGCCTGAAATTTCACTCTAAAAGTAACCTCACAGCATAGAACTGAAGGAAGTGCCATGTGCAGACTTGATTTTGTAGGTGTCGCTGTGGGGGTGTAATCCCGATCCTGGATTTGCATTTCATTTGTTCCCTCTACATAAGTGCTCCAGGTGAACACCTCGTAGTATTGAATGACAGCCCCGGGTCTACCACCTTCAATAGCAAGTTGGCAAAGGCGAGTCCTCTCGTGATAGGTCACTTTTGAAATGTCCCACTCTGCAGTAACCTTATACTCCTCCTCCTTTTCAGGGTGTCTCCGTCTGACTGACCAATCTCTGGCCTTCTTCAAGCGCTGCCCCCACCTGCAGCTGGTGGACCTGCGCTCGTGCCGCCTCCTCACCAGCGAGGGCTTTCAGCGGTTGCTTCAGGATCCTCCCTCTGAGCCCAACGTGAAACCCTTCCAATGCGCCGAGGAGCAAGTCCTGAGCCGGGAAACCTAGAGGCGCAAGAAAAGGCCTCCTGACAAGGCACTCCTGCCCCGGACAGGGGCTATTCTACTGTATCTGCCTCTTCTACATGCCCAGATGCTGCCGCTGGGCCTGGAAAGTGAGGTTGCACTGAACTCCTTGACTTACGCTGCGGAAACGACAGCTGGTGGTAGCCGGAAGCTGTCGCCGCGCCTGGAATGGAAGCGGTTCGTCGTTGGGGGAAGGAACTTCTTTTATCTGGACTTGACCATTTGGGGTGTGGACACCCTGAAATATATTAAAATAGGGGGGAGGGGCACAAATGGGCTCAATACCTCTTTGCAGCCTATCGCAGGCTTGTTTAATCCATGGTCGCCCTCTCTCTACCCTGCTGCGTTCTCCTGACATGACGCAATGCATGCACGGCAGCGCTAGCGCACGCCAAGGAGAGGGGCAATGGTTTACTGTCATTAAAGGGTCTGGGTGGTCGTGGGTTTTTTTGGGTGGGCGGGGTGACATTCTGCAGGATGGATATAAGGGGTTGGGATGTACTTGATGCCACATAGTTTTTGGGGGGAACTGAGGGCCTCTGGGAAATTTTGGGGTACAAAACTGCAGGGTTCTAAAGGGTTCAGCTAATTTGCTCACTGAATCCCGTCCTGCTAAAGGCGCTTAGGAGGGTTCGAGAGGCAGAAAGCGCCTCTAGCCTTATTCTCAGGGTAAGGGCGATCTGTGCCTGGCGCGTCACGGCGCCGGGCACATCGATACCGAGTATCTTCTTATCTCACTGGTGTTATTAAAGTTTTACTCCACCTGTTTCGTATTTGTTTTCAAGACAGGACAGTGAAATCGTCAACTTCCTAAACAGTATGTATTGCCTACCTTGGTCTGCCACGCTTTCCTTCAGTGAATCAGTGGTTAAGGTTCACTTCGTTGCCATGGGAAAGCTGCGTATGGAGCCGCCGCCCCCCCCCAGTGAGGGAGTGTTCTTCTGAACACATCATTCCATTTATCTACAGTTTCCAAGCAGACCACAATAAAAAGTTGAACATTCCCCTTTAAATATCACGCCCAATCCAAAGCTGATGCTGCAGATGCAAGTGGTTGCTGGTCGAGTTGGCTTCTTATGTCTCTGGGTAAACCAGGGATGGGATGTCCTCCACCAGACTTCACAGTTCTTCTGGCGGCCATTACAAAGCCAAGTGTCACACGCCTCTGATGGTGTAAGAAAAGAATTTGAGAATCCAGCGGGGACACCATTGTTGTGGGAGCAGCTGAGGCATGAGCTACTAAAGAAATCCAGGCAACTGGGCACCTTATCTCTCTGGGAAGACCAGGAACAATGTCTCCTCCACCGGAGTTCACAGTTCTTCTGGTGGCCATTACAAAGCCAAGTGTCACACGCCACTGATGGTGTAAGAAAAGAATTTGAGAATCCAGCGGGGACACCATTGTTGTGGGAGCAGCTGAGGCATGAGCTACTAAAGAAATCCAGGCAACTGGGCACCTTATCTCTCTGGGAAGACCAGGAACAATGTCTCCTCCACCGGAGTTCACAGTTCTTCTGGTGGCCATTACAAAGCCAAGTGTCACACGCCACTGATGGTGTAAGAAAAGAATTTGAGAATCCAGCGGGGACACCATTGTTGTGGGAGCAGCTGAGGCATGAGCTACTAAAGAAATCCAGGCAACTGGGCACCTTATCTCTCTGGGAAGACCAGGAACAATGTCTCCTCCACCGGAGTTCACAGTTCTTCTGGTGGCCATTACAAAGCCAAGTGTCGCACTTCTCCTGAAGAAAGGAATTTGAGGGTCCAGTGGTGACACCATTGTTGTGGGAGAAGCAGAGGCATGAGCTATTGAAGCAATCCAGGCAACCAGGGCCTTCTCACTCTGAAGAAACCAGCAATGAGGTCTCCTCCACCAGATTTCACAGTTCTTCTCATGGTCTTTACAAAGCCAAGTGTCACGCTCCTCTGGTGTAAGCAAAGAACTTGTGAGTTTAGTGGCGGCACCGCCGTTGTGGGAGGATCCAACAAATGAGCTACTGAAGCAATCCAGAAGACCGGGGGCCTTATCTCTCCGAGGGAAACGAGGACTGAGATCTCCTCCACCAGAGTTCACAGTTCTTCTTGTGGCCAAGTGATGGCGTCGTGCTCCTCTGATGGAGTGAGCAAATGGGAGCTACTCAAGCAATTCAGGCAGATGGAACTTCCTCAAGATATTAAAATGCAAGTTCCTCCTTGTTGCATTTTGGCTGTGCAGGCAGGCTCCTGAAGTATCCATGAAAACAGAAAATGTCCACATCTCCTAATCACGGGCCAAAATCTGCTCATTTTACCCTAAATCCGGGCACCAAGTGGAAGACCACCTTTATAGAAGCTGCCATTTTCAAGTCTTTGGACTGCATACTAGTTTTAGGCCAGTGTATTCACTTGGAGACCCTTCACCTTCACTACCTACTTTGGACTGGGGGGGGTCAGAGAATGGCAGCTTCCTTTTTGGAGGCTTTTGAGATTTACAACCCTCAGATATCAGATGGGGCTGTGTGATGTCTGAGCCCTCATCCTAAACCGGCCTTTTGACGTGGAATACCTGTTGGGGGGAACCGCAGACGCTCGTGGAACGGAGTATCCTTCAGCCAGTGTGTGATCTTCAGAGCTGAGCTTAGGCTTTGCCCCGGGGCCCCAACTCTCCCGTGGAAGTTTAACGAGCCGAGGGTTATAAATGGTCGAGCACTTTTTTGAGGTTCACCTAGAGCGTGCCACGCAAAACATTTTTGGATACTTCAAAGACTTGTGCCGGAGTGAAAGTAAAAAAACACAAATATATATCTATAGATTTATACGAGTATGCGATGATTTCACTGTCATGCCTCATGTTTGCAGAACGGTGGATTTGGGATCTGCAGAACAACGTTCTTCTGTCTCATTCGGGGTTTATTAGTTGTGGGCATGTCAGCCCCCTGCCCCCCCCTTTGGAGGGCTTAATAATATAAGGAGGGCCTCTGAATGTGTGACGGGGGTTAGGCTTGACAAGCATCTCTGTGCAGCTATTTTTATTGTTTTTTGGGAGGGGGGGTAGGTGGGGGTTGGAGAGAAGCGCAGTATTGCAGGTGCCGGACTCTTGTTTCGCATGTTACAGGCACGTGACTGTTAAAGTGTTTAAAGACCGGACTGTCTGAGTGGCCGTCAGCGACTAGTCAATGTTAGGGCAGAACGGGGGAGGGGCAAGACTGGTACAAGACAACGGAAGGGCAACAGTGCCGTGTCAGATTCCTCGCATCACCTTTCATCATCTCGTGGAGTCACCAGGCGGCCCAACGAAGTACTGATGGGGGGGGTCATAATAATCTGGCCACTCAGTGTATATTAGTAGCTAGGTGGCCCTTGCGGTGGCTCCATTTTGTTTGTCTTTTTCAGGCTGACACGTACAAAAAAAAAACCTGTTGATCCTGCCAGGAAATGCTGCGTCCTTGTCACTTCCTGTGAGCTGACCTGGAAGAATAAAACAATGTTGTCTTTTCAAGCTATCTAAACTACAAACCCTCCCTCCCCTCCATGATAGATAGAGGATGACCTACATGTAGTCAAAGGCGGGAGAGCAGCTTGGTTCACAACCTGTGCTCCTTCCATAGAGACAGTGGAGGAGTTATTCACCTTTTAATGCCATCATCTTGAAGCAATTAGACAGCCATTGATGTGTGCACTTCTCCCTCCATGCTTGTTCCAGGTCAGTGGCTGCATAGAGAAGCCAGGATGATCATGACGGACCTGGAGCCTGCACCTTTGGGGCCCATTCATTATGAATGGAGGACCAACTCACCACAACGGTTCAAAGGAAGTGAAATGCAGCAAAACACAATGCCCCGTATATGTGCTGCGCTGTACCGTACAATGGGTTGGGGTTGCATTCACAATGAAGTGCTCAGCACATAGAGCAGTGCGTTGCCATTCAGTGCAGCAATGCGTGTTAGGGCGTGTTGCCACATCATACAAGTGCATTATTTCTCAGCACCTCAGTGGTCCGGCTGCCATTCAACCCAATACAGCCCGTAGGGCGGCTCCTTGCCTGCTCTGGCCATTGCACCCCCACGCTTTCATTGTCACTTGTCATATGGTTGACTTGTCATTGTGTCCCGAGCCAGCCAGTATCACTTTGTTGAGGTGCCTTGTGTCTGGCCCGGCCCTTGGACATTTCTGACTGTAGGCCGCCAGTTCTGACCTTATGTTGAAAATTGCCTGGCTGTCATGCTGATCTAATGGCTTCATTATTATCGGAGTCAGTCAGGCCCAGAATACAGAGAACTGCTGTTGACTTCACCATCTGCCTTCTTTGGTTCAGAGTCAGTAGGGCAGAGATGGAAAGATCATGGATGGATGGATGGATAGATTATGGATCATAGATCAGAGATAATGGAGCATAGACGGATGGATGGATCATAGAGGGATGGATAGATCATGGATGATGGATCATAGACGGATAGATCATGAATGATGGATCATAGATTGATGGATAAATGATGGGTCATGGATGGATAGATCAGAGGTGATGGATCATAGAGAGATGGATAGATAGGTCATAGATGATGGATCATAGAGGGATGGATAGATCATAGAGAGATGGATAAATCATGGATGATGGATCATAGATGGATGGATAGATCATAGAGGGATGGATAGATCATGGATGATGGATCATAGAGGGATGGATAGATCATGGATGATGGATCATAGAGGGATGGACAGCTAATGGATGATGGATCATAGAGGGATGGATCACCCTAAACGTCCCCTACGCTCCTCCCAAGACCTCTTGCTCTCTAGCTCCCTTGTCAACTCCTCCCATGCTCGCCTCCAGGACTTCACCAGAGTCTCCTCCGTTCTGTGGAGCTCATTACCCCAACCTGTCCGCCTATCTCCTACTCTGTCTACCTTTTAGGCGTTCCCTTAAGACTCATCTCTTCAGGGAAGCTTATCCAACCTGACCACTAAAATATCAATTTCTCAAACAATTCATCCTCACAGAGCGACCTCCTCATGTATCACTTCCCCCTCCCGTTAGATTGTAAGCTCTCAGGGGTAGGGCCCTCCTCACCATCAAGGAGAGAGAGCAGCAGTGAGCGGTCTTTATTACAGGAGGGGGCGGAGACAAGACCAGTCACCCTGCACAAGGAGAGAGAGCAGCAGTGAGCGGCCTTTATTACAGGATGGGGCGGAGACAAGACCAGTCACCCTGCACAAGGAGAGAGCAGCAGTGAGCAGGCTTTATCACAGGAGGGGGCGGAGACAAGACCAGTCACCCTGCACAAGGAGAGAGCAGCAGTGAGCAGGCTTTATTACAGGATGGGGCGGAGACAAGACCAGTCACCCTGCACAAGGAGAGAGCAGCAGTGAGCGGTCTTTATTACAGGAGAGGGCGGAGACAAGACCAGTCACCCTGGCCAAGTAGAGAGGGCAGCAGTGAGCGGTCTTTATTACAGGAGGGGGCGGGGACAAGATCAGTCACTCTGCACAAGGAGAGAGAGCAGTGATTGGTCTTTATTACAGGAGGGGGCGGGGACAAGATCAGTCACTCTGCACAAGGAGAGAGAGCAGTGATTGGTCTTTATTACAGGAAGCTCCAAGTCTCACACTGGATTGCTGCACAGATCTGGAAGAAATACACACAATGAGGGAAGTTCCCTCAGACAGGTGTCCCCATTGGACGATCTCTCTCCCGGTAATGACTGCAAATTTTTAGGTTTGCCATCCCTTTCGGGCTTCGGTGAATTGCCATTGTGGCCCACGCCAGCCAATGTCACTTTGAGGTGTCACCAGGACGAGTTAAAGGGTGACTCTTTCCAACGGGGACACCAATAAGAAGCTGACAGAGGGTCTCACCCTTCCACAGTGTTGGCTTTAGATGTCAGGAGTGGAGACAATATGGCGGGAAGCGTCGCCCATTGGCCTTCCTTCCCTTCTCCTGGGTGATCAGTCAGAATCGGGTGCCCGTGGCGTGCAGCAAATGATCTCAATTAGCTTCCCATTATGAAGTCATTTCCCGGCTGTGTCACGATGATATTACGGCGGTGGCGGGAC
>NW_017308456.1:46337-53769 GCF_000935625.1 Nanorana parkeri | reverse complement strand
GGGGCACAGCGGCGGGCGGGCGCGCTCACCCCCTCGGGCGTTGTGCTTGGCAGCCAGTTTCTGTCTGGATTCCTCTGAGCTGACAGGGATGGAGGTTTCCCCCTGCCACCGCCGCCGCCAAACCACACGGCCTGCTTTGTGTCACCGGGCTAGACAATGGGGGCACTGTGACGGGGACACACCCCACGGGGGTGAAACTAGCGCTGTCATTCCATTCTCTGCCACAGCACGGGTGACCTCATCGCTATGTCCCAAATCTGTGCGCGTCGCTAGGCAATACATCCGAATTTGAAGGCCGCCAATCGCATGACGGCTACGGGGGCCGCCATTGATGGGCTCCTCATGTGAGTGCTCAACATCTGGGTCCAGATAAGTCAGAGGTCTGGAACAAGCATGTGGCAGGTGAAAGTCAGAACTCCTATCTGTGTGACAAAAAAAGTTTTTGTTTTTCGGATTTTTATTTCTTTTGATTTTCGGGTTTCAGATCCCAAATTTGATTCAGTTTGTTATTGGGATCCGTGTCTTTAATGCAACCCCCAAAAAAACATCTGATTGGCCAGAGAACAGTCACATGTCCAAGTTAATTTGGGTTTGAACTAAATTTGGACGGATCCAAATTTTGGTTAAAGGAACATTCGGACTCGTTCAAATTCGGAAATTCAGATGCCTCCAAATTTAACAAAATTAGTCCGAATCTCCATTCAGAACCATGCTTGTTCCGGGTCCCTAAGGGCCCATCCAGACCTGGAATAGGCAACCTCGGGCCGTCCAGCTGTTGTGAAACTACAAGTCCCATGAGGCATTGCAAGACCCTGACAGCCACAGGCATGGCTCCCCAGAGGCAGATGCATGCTGGGGTTTGTAGTTCCACAACAGCTGGAGTGCTGAGGTTGCCTACCCCTCATCTAGAATTCCGTTTACTTTATTTGTGTGATGTGAACGCCCGGCTGACAGTGATTTGCGCATCTTTGGTCGCATCCGATCCTATAACGCAGGGGTGGGCAGCCCCGGCCCTCCAGCTGTTGTGGAACTACAAGTCCCATGAGGCATTGCAAGACTCTGACAGCCACAGGCATGACTCCCCAGAGGCAGATGCATGATGGAATTTGTAGTTTCAGCACAGCTGGGGTGCCGAGGTTACCTACCCCTGCAGCAGCGTATAGAGAAGATGAGTCCTCCCGGGGGGGTCAGGTGGGGTGCATCGGCCCGCTATAAGGATTTATTTGTGCTGCAGCCCATGCAGGTCATCCGCAGCCCCTGCAGCCAATCACATGCAGCGCTGTAGCACCGTGTTCACATGCAAAAGGCAGCAATTATAAAGGAGGCCCATCAGCATGAGCATCCTCTATGCATCTCTTGTGACAGGTTCTCTTAGAATCCATAATGCAGTTGTCATACGTCGCTCTGGCCCTGCCGTCCGCCGGACATAACTTTCGCCCTCTGCTGCAGAATAGCAGTTGATGGTGGGGGGGGGGTATAGGCACGTCACAGGATGGAATTCCCGCCGCAGTTGATGGCTAGTCACGCACATGGAATGTTCCTCTAATGAGGAGAAATCTCACATCTGATGGGGGCTGCTCTGGGAGTTTTGGTTGAAGCATCAACAATGGGGATGGTGTGTGGTCTCCGGGCACAATGCGGGTCGGTGTTCTCTGGGGAAGGCCGGTGACACATCAGACGCTCCGCTCATCCCCCGGGGTGACTCAACCGCCTGACAGATTGCCGCTTTGTGACACTGCAAATTCCTGTTGCTGGAAGTGAGTCAGTACGGGGTCCTGGGAGCTTCCACATGGCATGACATCACTCCAGACCATGCGAGGATGATGTCATCATGAGACACCAGCAGCAGCATGCCGGTTGTAGGGTCCAATCACTGAGCTCCGCTCTCCAGCAGCCATGTGACCTTCCTGAAGACTCGCAAAGCTTGTCTGGCTGTAATTTACTCCATGATGTGCAGTGTACAGCTTCTGTCTCTAGAGCCCTGGCCCCCAGCTGGCAGCCTGAGGGCCACATGCAGCCCTTTTGGTGTGCAGCCCTTGGACCCGAGCAGTCCTCAGAGGGCGCTCCGGTCTGATGGGCGCCGTGTCCTCAGAGGGCGCTCCGGTCTGATGGGCGCAGTGTCCTCAGAGGGCGCTCGGGTCTGATGGGCGCGGTGTCCTCCGTGGGCGCTCCGGTCTGATGGGCGCCGTGTCCTCAGAGGGCGCTCCGGTCTGATGAGCGCGGTGTCCTCAGAGGGCGCTCGGGTCTGATGGGCGCAGTGTCCTCAGAGGGCGCTCCGGTCTGATGGGCGCCGTGTCCTCAGAGGGCGCTCCGGTCTGATGGGCGCAGTGTCCTCAGAGGGCGCTCGGGTCTGATGGGCGCGGTGTCCTCCGTGGGCGCTCCGGTCTGATGGGCGCCGTGTCCTCAGAGGGCGCTCCGGTCTGATGGGCGCCGTGTCCTCAGAGGGCGCTCCGGTCTGATGGGCGCCGTGTCCTCAGAGGGCGCTCCGGTCTGATGGGCGCCGTGTCCTCAGAGGGCGCTCCGGTCTGATGGGCGCCGTGTCCTCAGAGGGCGCTCCGGTCTGATGGGCGCCGTGTCCTCAGAGGGCGCTCCGGTCTGATGGGCGCCGTGTCCTCAGAGGGCGCTCCGGTCTGATGGGCGCCGTGTCCTCAGAGGGCGCTCCGGTCTGATGGGCGCCGTGTCCTCAGAGGGCGCTCCGGTCTGATGGGCGCCGTGTCCTCAGAGGGCGCTCCGGTCTGATGGGCGCCGTGTCCTCAGAGGGCGCTCCGGTCTGATGGGCGCCGTGTCCTCAGAGGGCGCTCCGGTCTGATGGGCGCCGTGTCCTCAGAGGGCGCTCCGGTCTGATGGGCGCCGTGTCCTCAGAGGGCGCTCCGGTCTGATGGGCGCCGTGTCCTCAGAGGGCGCTCCGGTCTGATGGGCGCCGTGTCCTCAGAGGGCGCTCCGGTCTGATGGGCGCCGTGTCCTCAGAGGGCGCTCCGGTCTGATGGGCGCCGTGTCCTCAGAGGGCGCTCCGGTCTGATGGGCGCCGTGTCCTCAGAGGGCGCTCCGGTCTGATGGGCGCCGTGTCCTCAGAGGGCGCTCCGGTCTGATGGGCGCCGTGTCCTCAGAGGGCGCTCCGGTCTGATGGGCGCCGTGTCCTCAGAGGGCGCTCCGGTCTGATGGGCGCCGTGTCCTCAGAGGGCGCTCCGGTCTGATGGGCGCCGTGTCCTCAGAGGGCGCTCCGGTCTGATGGGCGCCGTGTCCTCAGAGGGCGCTCCGGTCTGATGGGCGCCGTGTCCTCAGAGGGCGCTCCGGTCTGATGGGCGCCGTGTCCTCAGAGGGCGCTCCGGTCTGATGGGCGCCGTGTCCTCAGAGGGCGCTCCGGTCTGATGGGCGCCGTGTCCTCAGAGGGCGCTCCGGTCTGATGGGCGCCGTGTCCTCAGAGGGCGCTCCGGTCTGATGGGCGCCGTGTCCTCAGAGGGCGCTCCGGTCTGATGGGCGCAGTGTCCCCAGAGGGCGCTTAGGTCAGATGAGCGCAGTGTCCTCAGAGGGCGCTCCGGTCTGAGGGGGCGCAGTGTCCTCAGAGGGCGGTCGGGTCAGATGAGCGCAGTGTCCTCAGAGGGCGGTCGGGTCTGATGGGTGCGGTGTCCTCAGAGGGCGCTCCGGTCTGAGGGGGCACAGTGTCCTCAGAGGGCGGTCGGGTCAGATGAGCGCAGTGTCCTCAGAGGGCGCTCCGGTCTGAGGGGGCACAGTGTCCTCAGAGGGCGGTCGGGTCAGATGAGCGCAGTGTCCTCAGAGGGCGCTCCGGTCTGAGGGGGCACAGTGTCCTCAGAGGGCGGTCGGGTCAGATGAGCGCAGTGTCCTCAGAGGGCGCTCCGGTCTGAGGGGGCACAGTGTCCTCAGAGGGCGGTCGGGTCAGATGAGCGCAGTGTCCTCAGAGGGCGCTCCGGTCTGAGGGGGCACAGTGTCCTCAGAGGGCGGTCGGGTCAGATGAGCGCAGTGTCCTCAGAGGGCGCTCCGGTCTGAGGGGGCACAGTGTCCTCAGAGGGCGGTCGGGTCAGATGAGCGCAGTGTCCTCAGAGGGCGCTCCGGTCTGAGGGGGCACAGTGTCCTCAGAGGGCGGTCGGGTCAGATGAGCGCAGTGTCCTCAGAGGGCGCTCCGGTCTGAGGGGGCACAGTGTCCTCAGAGGGCGGTCGGGTCAGATGAGCGCAGTGTCCTCAGAGGGCGCTCCGGTCTGAGGGGGCACAGTGTCCTCAGAGGGCGGTCGGGTCAGATGAGCGCAGTGTCCTCAGAGGGCGCTCCGGTCTGAGGGGGCACAGTGTCCTCAGAGGGCGGTCGGGTCAGATGAGCGCAGTGTCCTCAGAGGGCGCTCCGGTCTGAGGGGGCACAGTGTCCTCAGAGGGCGGTCGGGTCAGATGAGCGCAGTGTCCTCAGAGGGCGCTCCGGTCTGAGGGGGCACAGTGTCCTCAGAGGGCGGTCGGGTCAGATGAGCGCAGTGTCCTCAGAGGGCGCTCCGGTCTGAGGGGGCACAGTGTCCTCAGAGGGCGGTCGGGTCAGATGAGCGCAGTGTCCTCAGAGGGCGCTCCGGTCTGAGGGGGCACAGTGTCCTCAGAGGGCGGTCGGGTCAGATGAGCGCAGTGTCCTCAGAGGGCGCTCCGGTCTGAGGGGGCACAGTGTCCTCAGAGGGCGGTCGGGTCAGATGAGCGCAGTGTCCTCAGAGGGCGCTCCGGTCTGAGGGGGCACAGTGTCCTCAGAGGGCGGTCGGGTCAGATGAGCGCAGTGTCCTCAGAGGGCGCTCCGGTCTGAGGGGGCACAGTGTCCTCAGAGGGCGGTCGGGTCAGATGAGCGCAGTGTCCTCAGAGGGCGCTCCGGTCTGAGGGGGCACAGTGTCCTCAGAGGGCGGTCGGGTCAGATGAGCGCAGTGTCCTCAGAGGGCGCTCCGGTCTGAGGGGGCACAGTGTCCTCAGAGGGCGGTCGGGTCAGATGAGCGCAGTGTCCTCAGAGGGCGCTCCGGTCTGAGGGGGCACAGTGTCCTCAGAGGGCGGTCGGGTCAGATGAGCGCAGTGTCCTCAGAGGGCGCTCCGGTCTGAGGGGGCACAGTGTCCTCAGAGGGCGGTCGGGTCAGATGAGCGCAGTGTCCTCAGAGGGCGCTCCGGTCTGAGGGGGCACAGTGTCCTCAGAGGGCGGTCGGGTCAGATGAGCGCAGTGTCCTCAGAGGGCGCTCCGGTCTGAGGGGGCACAGTGTCCTCAGAGGGCGGTCGGGTCAGATGAGCGCAGTGTCCTCAGAGGGCGCTCCGGTCTGAGGGGGCACAGTGTCCTCAGAGGGCGGTCGGGTCAGATGAGCGCAGTGTCCTCAGAGGGCGCTCCGGTCTGAGGGGGCACAGTGTCCTCAGAGGGCGGTCGGGTCAGATGAGCGCAGTGTCCTCAGAGGGCGCTCCGGTCTGAGGGGGCACAGTGTCCTCAGAGGGCGGTCGGGTCAGATGAGCGCAGTGTCCTCAGAGGGCGCTCCGGTCTGAGGGGGCACAGTGTCCTCAGAGGGCGGTCGGGTCAGATGAGCGCAGTGTCCTCAGAGGGCGCTCCGGTCTGAGGGGGCACAGTGTCCTCAGAGGGCGGTCGGGTCAGATGAGCGCAGTGTCCTCAGAGGGCGCTCCGGTCTGAGGGGGCACAGTGTCCTCAGAGGGCGGTCGGGTCAGATGAGCGCAGTGTCCTCAGAGGGCGCTCCGGTCTGAGGGGGCGCAGTGTCCTCAGAGGGCGGTCGGGTCATATGGGCATGGTGTCCCCTGAGGGCGCTCTGGTCATATGGGCGCAGTGTCCTCAGAGGGCGATCCGGTCTGAGGGGGCGCAGTGTCCCCAGAGGGGGCTCCGTTCTGATGGGCGCCGTGTCCTTAGAGGGCGCTCGGGTCTGATGGGCGCAGTGTCCTCAGAGGGCGCTCCGGTCTGATGGGCGCAGTGTCCTCAGAGGGCGCTCCGGTCTGAGGGGGCGCAGTGTCCTCAGAGGGCGCTCCGGTCTGAGGGGGCGCAGTGTCCTCAGAAGGCGCTCCGGTCAGATGAGCGCAGTGTCCTCAGAGGGCGCTCCGGTCTGATGGGCGCAGTGTCCTCAGAGGGCGGTCGGGTCAGATTAGCGCGGTGTCCTCAGAGGGCGCTCCAGTCTGAGGGGGCGCAGTGTCCCCAGAGGGCGCTTAGGTCAGATGAGCGCAGTGTCCTCAGAGGGCGCTCCGGTCTGAGGGGGCGCAGTGTCCTCAGAGGGCGGTCGGGTCAGATTAGCGCAGTGTCCTCAGAGGGCGGTCCGATCATATGGGCGCAGTGTGACCTCTGACCTGCGATGAAACGTTTTCCAGGAATGGGGTGTTTATAGAAGAAATCTCTCTGGAATTTTTGGGCTTTTTTTAGGTTGCGCGACAAAAGTTTCCCTCTGAAGATGATCTGAGCGATGGCCGCCGGTACATCCGCACGTTTCCTTTTCCTGGAAGGATCGCTTTGATCTGCCGCTTGCGTAATTAAATGCCAAGTACTAATAAAAGATGTGGTCGGATCCGTCGCCATGGCAACAGCTACAGCTTGTCCTTGGCAACCAATCACACTTCTTGCTTCATGCCACTAGCCAATGAAAGATGAAACAGAACTGGTCGCTATGGGCAACAGCTACGCTTTGTCAGTAGCAGCCAATCACACTTTATTCGCAATGCAGGTGAATGAGCGATGAAGCAACAATGGTTGCTATAGGCAACATCTGCTCATTGTCCAATCACATTTCACTTACACAGAGGATAAAAAAGCAGAATTTGTTGCATCCAATTGCACTGCACTGTTCACGCTCCCAAAAAACAGCAGATGAAATAGCATTGGTTGCCATAGGCAACAACTGCACTTTGTGTATAGCTATCCATCACATTGCGTCACTCTTGATGACGAAAGGTGGAGGGGAATTAGTTGCCATCGCCACCAATCACAGTTCTTCTTTTGGCTTACCAGGGGATAAAAGATTGAGCAGGATTAGTTGCTATCGGCAACCTCTGTAACTTGTCATCGGCTACCATTTTTCACTGTCCTAAGGAATGACAGCTGAAGCAGAATCGGTTGCCATAGGCAACAACTGCACTTTGTGCATGTCCATCGATCACGCTGCGTCGCTCTACATCAGGGGTGGGCAACTGTTGCCCTCCAGCTGTGCTTTAACTACAAATCCCAGCATGCCTCTGGGAGTCATGCCTGTAAGTGTCAGTCCTGCCAAGCCTCATGGGACTTGTAGTTCCACAGCAGCCGTTCCAGATGGTGGAAAGTGGAGAGGAATAAGTTGCTATTGGCAACAGCTGCATTTATTTATTTTTGTCCCTAGCAAACAATGACATGACTTTTGTTTCACATTTCCCAAATAATAGAGAGGGAACAGAATAGGTTGCCGCGGGCAACTGTCGCAGGGCCCCCCAATCACGTGACTGCTTATGTGCCCCC
>NW_017308456.1:46032-46284 GCF_000935625.1 Nanorana parkeri | reverse complement strand
ATTTTTATGTACATGCAACACTTGCACTTTGTTCATAGTAACCAATCAGACTGCCTCGTCCCCGGGGAGTGAGAGATGAAGGAGAACTGGTTGCTGTGGGCAACGGCCGCGCTCTCCCATATTAATGTAGTTCAGGGCCATGCGGGCGAGGTGCCCACTGAGCCGGCCACACACATGATCTCTCCCACATGTCCCGTGTGTGTACGTGTGTGCTGCCGCAGGTCCGGCCCGTGCCAAATCCCTGGGAGAGAG
>NW_017308456.1:44968-45932 GCF_000935625.1 Nanorana parkeri | reverse complement strand
AGAGAGAGGCGGGTGATTCACATAATACCTCTAAGGGGGGTGCATTGCCGCCCGGTAACCCTACCCCTCCTGTGCCTCATTGTCCCGGCACCAACTTCCGTCAGCTCCTTTCAAAGCTGATAATTGCAGCGAGCGAGGTGACGGCTCTGGGGGGTAAACGAGGAGGAAGCGGCGAGTCACCTATGTCAGCCCTCTCCATCGGCCGCGTCTTCCCCCCGCCCACCCCTGCTCCAAATACCTTCTCCTCGACTCACCTCTCCACGCCCGCCTCCCTCCCTCCCGGCCCCTCTCCTCCTTCTCCTCCGTTTCTTAGAAGGAAGCGGATGGTGAGAATGGAGATTCCTCTGTAAGCAGCGTGGCGGGGGGTGGCTGACGTCCCACTGAACCCAGAAGCGACATGGGGGGGTGGGGGGAGGACAGCTATAAAAACATGTCACCTGGCACACAGGTGCATCACAGGGAGCCGGGCGCAAGATGCTGGCAGCAACAGGTGAGTGACGGCGCTGGGAGGACCGACGTGGTACCATGAGACTGAGCATCATTAGATGGGGAGCCAGAGTGAGGACAAGAGAGTCAGAATGATACAAACTAAGAGAACAAGAATGATACAAAGTGATAGGGATTATACCAAGTAATAGAATGATACAAAGTAATAGAATGATACCAAGTAATAGAATGATACAAAGTAATAGAATGATACCAAGTAATAGAATGATACAAACTAAGAGAACAAGAATGATACAAAGTGATAGAATGATACAAACTAAGAGAACAAGAATGATACCAAGTAATAGAGAGAATGATACAAAGTTATAGAATGATACAAAGTAATAGAGAGAGAATGATACAAAGTAATAGAATGATACAAAGTAATAGAGAGAGAATGATACAAAGTAATAGAATGATACAAAGTAATAGAGAGAGAATGATACAAAGTAATAGAATGGTACAAAGTAATAGAGAG
>NW_017308456.1:37301-44650 GCF_000935625.1 Nanorana parkeri | reverse complement strand
GCCCGGTAACCCTACCCCTCCTGTGCCTCATTGTCCCGGCACCAACTTCCGTCAGCTCCTTTCAAAGCTGATAATTGCAGCGAGCGAGGTGACGGCTCTGGGGGGTAAACGAGGAGGAAGCGGCGAGTCACCTATGTCAGCCCTCTCCATCGGCCGCGTCTTCCCCCCGCCCACCCCTGCTCCAAATACCTTCTCCTCGACTCACCTCTCCACGCCCGCCTCCCTCCCTCCCGGCCCCTCTCCTCCTTCTCCTCCGTTTCTTAGAAGGAAGCGGATGGTGAGAATGGAGATTCCTCTGTAAGCAGCGTGGCGGGGGGTGGCTGACGTCCCACTGAACCCAGAAGCGACATGGGGGGGTGGGGGGAGGACAGCTATAAAAACATGTCACCTGGCACACAGGTGCATCACAGGGAGCCGGGCGCAAGATGCTGGCAGCAACAGGTGAGTGACGGCGCTGGGAGGACCGACGTGGTACCATGAGACTGAGCATCATTAGATGGGGAGCCAGAGTGAGGACAAGAGAGTCAGAATGATACAAACTAAGAGAACAAGAATGATACAAAGTGATAGGGATTATACCAAGTAATAGAATGATACAAAGTAATAGAATGATACAAAGTAATAGAATGATACAAAGTAATAGAATGATACCAAGTAATAGAATGATACAAACTAAGAGAACAAGAATGATACAAAGTGATAGAATGATACAAACTAAGAGAACAAGAATGATACCAAGTAATAGAGAGAATGATACAAAGTTATAGAATGATACAAAGTAATAGAGAGAGAATGATACAAAGTAATAGAATGATACAAAGTAATAGAGAGAGAATGATACAAAGTAATAGAATGATACAAAGTAATAGAGAGAGAATGATACAAAGTAATAGAATGGTACAAAGTAATAGAGAGGATGATACAAAGTAATAGAGAGAATGATACAAAGTAATAGAGAGAATGATACAAAGTGATAGAGAGAATGATACAAAGTGATAGAGAGAATGATACAAAGTGATAGAGAGAATGATACAATGTAATAGAAAGCCAGAAGAATAAGTAACAGGAAGCCAGACATATTTAAAGTTACAGAATGTCAGTGTGATATAAAGTAATAGAACCAGAATGATACAAAGAGATCCAGAATTATGTCAAGTAAAATTGTTACATAGAGAGTGATACAAAGTTACAAAAATCAAAAAGTGATGGAGAAGCAGATTTATACAAAGTAACAGTCACAGAATGATACAATGTCATAGATTTTCAGAGAGTGATACAAGAAGGTAAAGTGATACAAAGGGGGCAGACTAATACAAAGTAACAGAGAGAATCAGAATTATATAATATGATAGAACACCAAATTGATATAAAGTAACAGAGATTCAGAGAGTGATACAAAGGGATGGGGAGGCAGACTGATCCTAAGTAGCAGAGAGTTCATCTATTTATAATGAATCCTGCGGACCGCACACTACATAGCTGTAGAACAATGAAAAGTCGCAATCAGATTGTAATGTATGAAGCGGCTTTACATCGGTGGTTTTAGCTATTGTGAACAATCTGTACAATTTTAGTGACATTTCTTTTAACATCTTAATGTCTGAGGACACATTATATCCACTGAGAATATTTCTATAAGGCGTTCCAATGATGTTAAAGATTTGTTTTCATTAGATATTAGCTATTGAAAACTTTATTGAAAAAATGTACATACAGTTACATAGTCAGGTTGAATAAAGACACAAGTCCATCGAGTACACAAGTGTTAAATGATTTTATGATCAGGTGCATTATGGTTATTATTACTACTAAAAGTATGTTTGTTCTAGAACAGGAAAGTTTGGGGATTTTACAAACAATGTTACACAAGTGTGGAGGGTTTGATGGGGGCAGTATGTACAGGAGAGGAGTGTGGAGGGTATGACAGGGGGGCAGTATCTACAGGAGAGGAGTGTGGGGGGGATGAAAGTGGGCAGTATGTATAGGAGAGGAGTGTGGAGGGTATGACAGGGGGGCAGTATCTACAGGAGAGGAGTGTGGGGGGGATGAAAGTGGGCAGTATGTATAGGAGAGGAGTGTGGAGGGTATGACAGGGGGGCAGTATCTACAGGAGAGGAGTGTGGGGGGGATGAAAGTGGGCAGTATGTATAGGAGAGGAGTGTGGAGGGTATGACAGGGGGGCAGTATCTACAGGAGAGGAGTGTGGGGGGGATGAAAGTGGGCAGTATGTATAGGAGAGGAGTGTGGAGGGTATGACAGGGGGGCAGTATCTACAGGAGAGGAGTGTGGGGGGGATGAAAGTGGGCAGTATGTATAGGAGAGGAGTGTGGAGGGTATGACAGGGGGGCAGTATCTACAGGAGAGGAGTGTGGGGGGGATGAAAGTGGGCAGTATGTATAGGAGAGGAGTGTGGAGGGTATGACAGGGGGGCAGTATCTACAGGAGAGGAGTGTGGGGGGGATGAAAGTGGGCAGTATGTATAGGAGAGGAGTGTGGAGGGTATGACAGGGGGGCAGTATCTACAGGAGAGGAGTGTGGGGGGGATGAAAGTGGGCAGTATGTATAGGAGAGGAGTGTGGAGGGTATGACAGGGGGGCAGTATCTACAGGAGAGGAGTGTGGGGGGGATGAAAGTGGGCAGTATGTATAGGAGAGGAGTGTGGAGGGTATGACAGGGGGGCAGTATCTACAGGAGAGGAGTGTGGGGGGGATGAAAGTGGGCAGTATGTATAGGAGAGGAGTGTGGAGGGTATGACAGGGGGGCAGTATCTACAGGAGAGGAGTGTGGGGGGGATGAAAGTGGGCAGTATGTATAGGAGAGGAGTGTGGAGGGTATGACAGGGGGGCAGTATCTACAGGAGAGGAGTGTGGGGGGGATGAAAGTGGGCAGTATGTATAGGAGAGGAGTGTGGAGGGTATGACAGGGGGGCAGTATCTACAGGAGAGGAGTGTGGGGGGGATGAAAGTGGGCAGTATGTATAGGAGAGGAGTGTGGAGGGTATGACAGGGGGGCAGTATCTACAGGAGAGGAGTGTGGGGGGGATGAAAGTGGGCAGTATGTATAGGAGAGGAGTGTGGAGGGTATGACAGGGGGGCAGTATCTACAGGAGAGGAGTGTGGGGGGGATGAAAGTGGGCAGTATGTATAGGAGAGGAGTGTGGAGGGTATGACAGGGGGGCAGTATCTACAGGAGAGGAGTGTGGGGGGGATGAAAGTGGGCAGTATGTATAGGAGAGGAGTGTGGAGGGTATGACAGGGGGGCAGTATCTACAGGAGAGGAGTGTGGGGGGGATGAAAGTGGGCAGTATGTATAGGAGAGGAGTGTGGAGGGTATGACAGGGGGGCAGTATCTACAGGAGAGGAGTGTGGGGGGGATGAAAGTGGGCAGTATGTATAGGAGAGGAGTGTGGAGGGTATGACAGGGGGGCAGTATCTACAGGAGAGGAGTGTGGGGGGGATGAAAGTGGGCAGTATGTATAGGAGAGGAGTGTGGAGGGTATGACAGGGGGGCAGTATCTACAGGAGAGGAGTGTGGGGGGGATGAAAGTGGGCAGTATGTATAGGAGAGGAGTGTGGAGGGTATGACAGGGGGGCAGTATCTACAGGAGAGGAGTGTGGGGGGGATGAAAGTGGGCAGTATGTATAGGAGAGGAGTGTGGAGGGTATGACAGGGGGGCAGTATCTACAGGAGAGGAGTGTGGGGGGGATGAAAGTGGGCAGTATGTATAGGAGAGGAGTGTGGAGGGTATGACAGGGGGGCAGTATCTACAGGAGAGGAGTGTGGGGGGGATGAAAGTGGGCAGTATGTATAGGAGAGGAGTGTGGAGGGTATGACAGGGGGGCAGTATCTACAGGAGAGGAGTGTGGGGGGGATGAAAGTGGGCAGTATGTATAGGAGAGGAGTGTGGAGGGTATGACAGGGGGGCAGTATCTACAGGAGAGGAGTGTGGGGGGGATGAAAGTGGGCAGTATGTATAGGAGAGGAGTGTGGAGGGTATGACAGGGGGGCAGTATCTACAGGAGAGGAGTGTGGGGGGGATGAAAGTGGGCAGTATGTATAGGAGAGGAGTGTGGAGGGTATGACAGGGGGGCAGTATCTACAGGAGAGGAGTGTGGGGGGGATGAAAGTGGGCAGTATGTATAGGAGAGGAGTGTGGAGGGTATGACAGGGGGGCAGTATCTACAGGAGAGGAGTGTGGGGGGGATGAAAGTGGGCAGTATGTATAGGAGAGGAGTGTGGAGGGTATGACAGGGGGGCAGTATCTACAGGAGAGGAGTGTGGGGGGGATGAAAGTGGGCAGTATGTATAGGAGAGGAGTGTGGAGGGTATGACAGGGGGGCAGTATCTACAGGAGAGGAGTGTGGGGGGGATGAAAGTGGGCAGTATGTATAGGAGAGGAGTGTGGAGGGTATGACAGGGGGGCAGTATCTACAGGAGAGGAGTGTGGGGGGTATGACATGTGGTCAGTATGAGGAAATCTGTACAAAGTGAGGGGTATTCGGCTCTTAAAGAGACGTCACTGGAATAGGTTTCCCCATCTAAAGAAAACACTCACCTCTTGTTCTGGTGACAACTCTAAAATTGTGGGTTTCCCATCACTTTCTGTCTGGATGGTGGTGGTCAGCAGGACAAATAGAGAAGGTGAATCACACCGAGCTCTATCCAAACAAAATAAGTTTTGACTTTGGATACACTTCAGATGTCATATGAGCGGGGCCGGTGCTGTGTGTGTGTGTGTTGTGTTCGGGGTGCAGGTTGTAGTATTGGCTGTAATCATACAGAACTGTTCTTATCTCAGCAGCAGTTCTGGCCCTCAGCGTCAGCTTCTGGTACCCAGGATGTGTCGCCGCGCCTCTGTCATCGGAAGAGATTATCACCCAGATCCAGAGCTTGGCCCTGCTACACCGCGAGAACTCCACACTGACGCTGAACACCTATGTGAGTGACCTGAACTCCACCATATGATAAAGCTTGACACACACACACACACACACACACACACACACACACACACACACTGAATTGTATAGAAGTGAGATTTCACAATGTGTGCCGGCAAATATTAAAATGTAACAATTGTCTAAATGCCGTGTAAGGTGAGAATCTATGAGAGCTGGACTGTGAGATCAGATTGTACTGTGCGTGTCAGGCTAGATTTGTTGGTGGCCAACATCTCCTATATGCTGTACCCAACCCATGTTCAGGGCTGGATTTCCCACAAGGCCCGGCCTTGGGGCAGCAGGGAGTAGAGGCGCGGCAGGGGTGTGGAATTCCTATCTCCCGACACCCGTGACATGCAGTTCGGGGCGCTAACCTGACCATGTTACTTCAAGAGCCACTGCAAACCTCCACCCGACATATACATTGTAATGATTCCATAAAACTCTATCGCAGATCCTTACCTGCTGATATTTTGTAGATATTGAGATATAACATGAAGCTGCCTAGAAGGATCCCCCTTTAAAATTACATCATCCAATTCAGTGTTGTAATAGGAAACATATAATTACCCCGCTTCCCTTTAAACATTCAACTTTGGGAAAAGGAGTGAGCTAGTTACAGGGGGAGGAATGAGAATTAGGGGGGAAGTCTGTCCACAAAGTTCTGTTCTGCCATGTTGGCACAAGGGGAGGTTCTCCTGATGAGCTTTCTGACCGCTTGTTCTTCTTGTGTCCTCCTCATACAGCTGCAGTACCAAGGACCGCCCTTCAGCATGTCCGGTTTCAGCTTCCCCTACTGGTTGGAGAAAGGGCTGCCCACTGCTGCACTGGGCTACCGGACGTGGCGATGTCTGTGCCCCGGAGAACGCCTCCTTCAGGCCAGAGATGCCTTTTCGGCTATTTCCGAGTTCTTCCAGCTGGCCCTGGATGATCAGAACTCCCTAAACCCGGCAGCTGCAGATCTCCTTCGGCTCCTGGAGGTGGCTCGAAGAGCCTCGGAGGCCTTACTTAGGAACCTGAAGGACGCCTTGATTATTTTGGGCTACCAGCCTTCCTCTGCCCAGCAGGAGCCACTGAGCTGGGCACAGACAGATGACCATGCCTTCAACAAGAAGGTAAGGGGCTACGTTCTGTGCAGAGAGTTCAGGGACTGGTTGACCAGGCTGCCCGAAGACATGAAGATACTAAGAGTAACCTTGAGGCTCAAAGACAGCTCTGGGCAGGAGAAAAAAGACTGCTGTAGGTCTTAAGTGGTGCTGGAGGGATTAAACATTGAGCAAGAAGACACAGAGATGGAGCAACGGGAGGTTGGAGACAATCCAAGGCAATGCTGAAGTGGAAGAAGAGCATGGTGCAAGGCCTGATAAACTGGCAGAAGATATTGATGGCATGGCCAACTGAAAGCAAAGGCTAAATGATTGCTTTCATGCCTCTAAGATGGTAGCCATAAGGCAAAGGCAGAAGCAGGAGCCTCTCGCTTGGCATACGACTTCTGAGAGAGTAACACCAGCTTCTGATGGTATGTGAAGGCCAAGCCGAACAGCAAAGTTTGGGAAAGGTCTTGGTGCAGCACCATTGGGAGAGTGACAAAGACTTCTGATGACATGGCCAAGTGACGTCTAGGTACTTCTATTGGCGAAGATCTTTGTGAATCACCCCTGAGAAAGTGACCAAGGCTTCGGATGGCATGCCCAAATAACAGCAAAATGGAAGTCCTACGTAGGCAAGTCTTTGGCACCTGATGCACAATCTCTGAGAGAGCAAATAAAGGCTTCTGATGGCAAGTGAAGGCCAAACAGCTAGGTCGCCTTTCTTGGAAAGCTCTACAACACCTCAGGGAGGCTGACGAATAACAGAGATGGCAAGCCTGGGCCAAATCAGAAGATACATGTGCTGACATGGCCAAGGGCAGGCCAAGACGGAATGGGCGATATCACAGACTGTATCAGAGTTCCTGATTGATTTCTGCTCCCCGGGTGATATATTTGCACTGACTCACTTCCTCAATCTGGCAATGTCCAGGATATGACCAAATCCTCAGCCACCCCAACATTTCTGCAGAAGCCAAGAGTCAGACTGCGATGTGAGCTGAGCACCGAGCCAAGAACACAAAGACATTCACCAATAATAATAAAATGCACCGAATGATGCAACGCACAAAATCCGCACATATTTGTTGCCAAAGAACAAAAGGGAGCTGAAGAGTTTGGAGCTGGGTGAGGGTGTTATCTTGTAACCAGATCTCCATGGCCTGGAGTCTCAGACCTATCACCACTCACTCCAACAGGGCCAGTGATGGTGGCAGAGGGTGGGCGGGGTTGGGAACTCAAGTGAGAAGATTTCACAACCTGTGTAGAACATGGGAACAAGCAACATGGGAGCTGCAAACGCTCAAGTGTCTCATCCCCC
>NW_017308456.1:29251-36661 GCF_000935625.1 Nanorana parkeri | reverse complement strand
CCACCCAACCCATGGTGAGATCCATCTGTCCTGATATGTCAGCTTTGAGTGAACTGACCCTGAAGGCAACCCAATGCCAGCATAAGTCTTACTCCTGAGTGTTGTTCTAGGCAGAAATAATAGGGAAATGTCAACTTTATGCTGGTTTTCATTTTCCAGGGAAGTCACCGTGTCATGCTCACCGAGGTGCTTTTGTTTGCTCGTTGAGTTAATTTTTTCCGTTCTTAAGTTTCATGTCAACAAACAGGACTCGTAAATCTACCTCATCGCCTGTTCTTGCGACACTGTCAACTAAACCGTTCCAAATTCCAGGCTGGCTTCCTGGTGGCGGCCATTCCTCGCCTCGGCCACAAGGTGGCACCCCAGCCCTGCCACTGGAAGGAGACAACGACTTCTTCTAAGGCAGGCATGTCCAAACTGCGGCCCTCCAGCTGTGGTGGAACTACGAATCCCATGAAGCATCTCTCTCCGGGAGTCATGTCTGTGGCTGTGACAATCTTGCAAAGCCTCATGGGATTCGTAGTTCCACCACAGCTGGAGGGCCGCAGTTTGGACATTCCTGTTCTAAGGAAACTTGCACTGAGGAACCATGGACTCCACCAATCCCGGCCACTGTTATTTTCAGTATTGGTGGACTCCATAGTTCCAGCGCCTCCATAATCCAGTGGCTTCAATACCTTAAGGCACCGACCCGAACCAAGCTCAATATTCACGAGTCATGACTTTTGCTCTGACTTCACTTGGTGCATGCTGGTTCTAGGTCAGTGACTCAGATATAGAAGGCAGATACAGCCAGGGCACTGCTATAATATCCTTTGTGACTTTTTATAAACAGACCCCCATTGTTTGCTGGGGAACAAAACACCCAAATGTGTCTGGATGACTCAGTCTTGTCTGACTTTCAACTCCTACGAGGTCACCCTCCGCTATGACATCATCAGTGGCTCGCCATGACGTAATCTCACTTTTGAGATGCCGAGTTGTCAGTAGAAGTGACTCACCCTGAACGTCTCTTTGGGGGTTTTTGTCTCTATAACGGTGAACGGACGATTTCCAGCACTCACCAAGGGCCCCAGCTAACAGGGGCCCTAAATAAAACCTAGAAAATTGTAAAATCTGCGCTTGTGGGTAGGTACAGTATAAAAGCTGCTGCGATATGGACCCTAGGGTCACCCTAAATAAAACCTGCCTCTCGCATTGTCATAGTTCATTGATGGATCTGCTGGGCTCCTGTGATGAGTGCTTCCTCTATGATGCCATCTGCGTGTGAATTCATAAGAAATGCAATCAGATTCCAGGAAGTCACATCATGGAAATCTGGTGTCACGGTGAGGCAATAACTCAACACGGGAGACAAGCATGACCATGGCCCCTGGCTGAGCACCAAGAAGGGCGCAGCGCTGAGTGCCTGCCGTTAGATTACATATAAGTCATGTCTCAGGTGGCCTAGGTGCATCTAAACCCAAAATGTTTCTAGTTATGGATAGAGTAGGGAAAGGTAAGATCCCTGTTAATAGGTGGGAGGAGCTCCTGAAATCTGTGGTAGATAGTTGGTTCAACCTCATCTGGAGTACGCGGTCCAGTTCTGGTCACCAGTAGTAAGAAAAGATGTCCTTGAGTTGGAAAAAGTCCAGCGGAGGGCAACCAAACTAATTAGGGGTATGGAGGACCAGAGCTACGAGACGAGGCTACTAAATGTAAACATGTTCACATTAGAGGTGAGGAGATTGAGGGGGGATATGATTTCCATGTACAAAATGTTTAATGGTGGCAGCAACATTAGCGATAAACTGTTTAAAATTAACTCCGTTACAAAAACTAGAGGCCACCACCTAAAATTGGTGGAAAAAAAATTCCAGCACAAGGGGCGAAGGGGGTTCTTCACAGTAAGATCAGTTAGGGTCTGGAACTCACTGCCACAGGCGGTGATTTCAGCAAATAATGTGGAATTGTTCAAGAAACTTTTGGACGATTTCTTAAGGGACCGTAATATACAGGGGTACGGGTACTCCTAGAATGAGATCCTAATAGGTTGGACTTGATGGACTAATGTCTTTATTCAACCTCAAATACTATGTATAGTCTGTGGAGGTAAGTAGGCAGCTTTCTGAGCCTGAGGACCCTTTTAGGGCGATCCGTCTTCAGATATGGAAATAAAAAAGCACTCCAACTGGTTTATTTGTGAGCAACAGGATATGGCAACATGTTTCCGGGTTTACAAGGATCCCCCTTCTTCAATTCTGAGGATTGAGATCTGGACTGGGCTGGAAGGTCAAAGGAAAAGGTCATCTCCAACCCGGAGGGATCTCTGCTCCTTGCCTGGAGATCAGGGGGTGAGGGTGGTCAGGAAGAGCTGGTGGAAGGTTCTGCTCTTCCCCGTCTCTCTCTGTGTGCTGTGACCAAAGTCTCTTCTGGGCCGGAGATTACCTCCTCTGATCCTCCGGGCCAGTCCAGATCTCAATCCTCCGGGTTTTGTTGCGCGCCCCGAAGAAGAAGACTTGAAAGAACGTTTGCTGACCTTCTCCCCCCCCGAAACACGTTCACATATCTCATTGATGACAAACAAGCTGATTCTGGACCAATAACAGAGAGTTTCCTCTTTTATCCTCCAACATGTTTCACTGTCTGTGTTCCTGAGGAGACCCCCCGCCGTGTCATTGATGTGAACTCCAGAACAAGGGGTGAGGGGAATCTTCCAATAGGGACGCCAGTTCTGGTGACGAGCAATGGAGGAGTTCCCCTCACTTTGGAGAGGTCTTCCTTCATTTCCTGTTGTGTCTCCTGGACAGGATGTGAAGGGAAGACACAGGGGTAAGAACATTCCATACCTGACCCCCCCCAAAAAAAGTCTAATTAGTTACAATTGAACTTGTTTAATCTCTTTCATTCATATGATGTGATCAGGAGACAGGTTCTCTTTTTCTGGTCCCCCCTGCTGGGTGGTGTTGGGGACTCTGATACACTGACATTGTCTCTCAGTCATTCCCGGGTGAGGATCTCCTCGTCCTCCCTTCCCAGGTCTTTGTCCATCCCGGTACCTTCCCTCACTGCAATCCTTCTAGTCATCCGGCTGGACTGTGATTGGTCAGACGTTGGGGGGGAAGGAACACCAATCAGATCCTTTTATTTTGGTTACATCGAAACAATTTATCAATGTGTTTTATTTGTATCCTGTTACACACATGTAATGTTCCTCTATGACCGCGTGTTGTCACCTTGTATTGTGTTGTTACATTGTATTGTGTTGTCACATTGTATTGTGTTGTCACATTGTATTGTGTTGTTACATTGTATTGTATTGTGTTGTTACATTGTATTGTTATATATATATCAGCTTGTGAACAATAACAGGAACCTTCCAGGTGACAAGGAGCAGATCTTCCATTGCAGGAGTAAAGTGAATGTCCGTCTCTGGAGAGGGGAAGGGGGAGAGCCCCTGTTGGGTTTTTATTGCTATCCAGGACTCCGTTAGGGAGACTTTCCCAAGCTTCCTGTCCTGGGTGACAACAGGCTCACCAGACAGGACGTGAGAGGAACTCTCCAACAGCAACAGAGAGTTCTTTTTATTTAAGTACAGGAAGCTAGAACCACTGCAGATTTTTATTGCTGTCTGCGTCCTGTTACAGATTTTCCCTCACTTCCTGTCCTGGGTGACAACAGTCTCCTCTGAGAGGAACTCTCCAACAGCAACATATATATATATATAGATATTAAAGTAGGGTAGGGGAAGACTAAAATCCCTTTCAGATTTCTAGTTCTGTCTGTGCCCCATTACCGATTTTCCCTCACTTCCTGTCCTGGGTGACAACAGGCTCACCAGACAGGAAGTGAGAGGAACTCTCCAAGAGCAACACATATTTCTTTCTTTTTTAAAGTAGAGTACAGAAAGCTAGAACCACTGCAGATTTTTATTTCTGTCCGCATCCTGTTACAGATATTTCCCTCACTTCCTGTACTGTGTGACAACAGTTTGACCAGGCAGGAAGTGAGAGGAACTCTCCAACAGCAGCACAGATATATATATATAGATATTTAAGTAGGGTAGGGGAAGGCTAGAATCCGTATCAGATTCTTAGTTCTGCCTGTGCCCCATTACAGATTTTCCTTTACTTCCAATTGCAATCCACGATCCCGGTAGAGAGACTTTCCCATGCTTCCTGTCCTGTGTGACAACAGCCTCACCAGACAGGAAGTGAGAGGAACTCTCCAACAGCAACACAGACAGATTTATCTTTTTAAGTATAGTAGAGGAAGATAGAACCACTGCAGATTTTTATTTCTGCCTGTGTCCCTGGTACGGATTTTCCCTCACTTCCTGTCCTGGGTGACAACGGTGTCACCAGACAGGAAGTGAGAGCAACTCTTCGACACAGACAGAAATATATGTATAAGTAGGATAGTGGAAGGTTAGAATCCCTATATAGACTTCTAGTTCTCTCTCTATGTCCCTGTTGCAGATTTCCCTTCTGTGGGTGAAACCGTTGCCACCAAGACAGGAAGTGAGGGGAATTCTCTCTAATGGTGTCCCTGTCAGCAGTACAAACCCCACAGGGGTTCCAATCCTTCCCCCACTCTATCCAAACCTAGAACAAAGAATGGAGGTCATTCATGGGGTAGTGAAGAAAGATCCAAGGTGACGATGGCGGCTCCCCCTATTCTGACCCCGCGGGTTCACTTTAAGCACTTTATATCGGCCAATCAGAGAAGTCGGTCCTAGGAGGGGCGGGGTGATGGGGGGTTCCTATCGAGCAATTCAGGGATCAATTGTTATTTATTTATTGGTTTTATATGTTATTATTATTATTATTATTATTGTGTCACCAGCAGAGGAAGTCAGCGGCGCTTTATATTCTGCAGAGCATTCCTCCCGGCTGCATGGAGTCAGCAGCTCCGGACACTGGGGGGGGGGCTGCAGAGAGTTATTCCGCCTGTCACACCCGGGGGGCGGATGTGCTAATACATTGCATAAGTGACCACACACACAGGGAGGTTCTCAGATCCATGTGACCTACCAATAGCAGCGCAGTGTGAGGGTCACGTGATCTGCATACAGAAGCCGCTGCTGGTCCCCGTGTTCCTCGGGCAGGTGACAGGTCCTCTTTAGTACAGGGATATTATTGATACATTGTTGCGTTTTGTATTTGGGATTTTTGTATATTTATAATATTTATACAAATAAAAGATATTTTTGGTTACAGATTCGTTCAGTTTGAGATTCATTGCGAGAAGGAAACCACAAAATAAGATTATTTCCAGCGTATTTAAAGGGGAACACCGCCCCCAAAAAATGAATAATCAGCCCATTGAAATAACAAACTCAGTGATTTCTGCAACGTTCACCTTCCATGCAGAGATTTACTTTTTTCTGCCACTAGAGGTCCTCTGTCTGCTGATGGCATGGAGTCAGCAGCTCCGGACACTGGGGGGGGGGGCTGCAGAGAGTTATTCCGCCTGTCACACCCGGGGGGCGGATGTGCTAATACATTGCATAAGTGACCACACACACAGGGAGGTTCTCAGATCCATGTGACCTACCAATAGCAGCGCAGTGTGAGGGTCACGTGATCTGCATACAGAAGCCGCTGCTGGTCCCCGTGTTCCTCGGGCAGGTGACAGGTCCTCTTTAGTACAGGGATATTATTGATACATTGTTGCGTTTTGTATTTGGGATTTTTGTATATTTATAATATTTATACAAATAAAAGATATTTTTGGTTACAGATTCGTTCAGTTTGAGATTCATTGCGAGAAGGAAACCACAAAATAAGATTATTTCCAGCGTATTTAAAGGGGAACACCGCCCCCAAAAAATGAATAATCAGCCCATTGAAATAACAAACTCAGTGATTTCTGCAACGTTCACCTTCCATGCAGAGATTTACTTTTTTCTGCCACTAGAGGTCCTCTGTCTGCTGACCAGCATCATTCAACCCACTTCCTCTGAGCCCATGTCATCCCAGCATGTGACAGGACAGTGAAAGGAGAATCAGAACATCTTTCTGTCACTCTGCTCTCTCCTCCTATCAGCAGGAACTGATCGGCTTCTTGTGCTACTTCTTCCTGCCCTTTTCTGAGCTCTGCTGTACAGGGACTGCAAAAGGCTGATACCGGGTACTTACATGTATTAATGATTACACAGCTGCATTCATTTGTGTCTTTTTTTATCTGCCCGGAGTCAGCTTTACAGACAGACCTTTTATTTTTAGTTGGTGAGGGGTTAGACCCTCTGTCAGGTTTATATACCCCCCCTCTCTATTTGTCCTGGGGGTAAGTGATGAGAAATCTAAAATTGTATTGATGTCATCAGAACAGAATGGTGGGGGAGGGGAGGTATATTACTTGGGGACACCTTTCCTAGTGACAACTAAGAGGGGATTTCCTCTCACTTAGGAGAGAGATTTTCCTTTTTCCTGGTGGGTCTCCAGGGCAGGAAGTGAAGGAAAATCTCCCCAAAGGACACAGACAGCCAAAACCAAGAGTTCCATATGGCTTTGTTTATAAACAAAGTCATGTGACCCCCCTCAATGTCAATAATAAAGCGGGGACTGTGCGTCACTAAAACTAAAACAATTGTTATTATTACATCCTTAAAGAGTCCCAAAACCACCAAAAGGGGAACCGCTCTGTGCCGCCGGTGCTCGGGGGTCTTGCCAGTGGTGTCCGGCGGCGGGGTGACACCCGGTGCGGGTATCGGGTCACACCCCGCAGTGACGTAATTGCGTGATGTCACGTGCTGTAAGCGCTGTTACCTGCTGGCGGCCATCTTGGTGTTGGACGCCGGCAGAGAGAGGAGGGGATGATCACGTCTACACTTCCAGTCTATGGGAACCAAAGCATACCTCATCCTGCCGGGTCCCCTCCTCTCTCATGCAGCTGTTGGGGGTGACCCCAAAATGACTGTCACCCCTCCAATGGTGTCCCCCGGGTGCGGGCCGCACCCCTCGCCCCCCCCTTGTTACGCCACTGGAAACACATAGTGTATATAGGAGCTGGTAGACTTGCTACAGGACTTACATTTTTGTATATCCAGCTCTAAGATTTGCACAGCCTTGCCACACAGTGCTGCCCTACTTGAGACCTGATTCTTCTCTGCTGTATTTAAAGAAGAACTCCAAGAATTAGCAAAGTTACAGTCATTCTTGCAGTGGGGCTACCCCTGCACTGCAAAGGTTAACTGTTCGTATTTCTCTAGGGGCCGGAATACAGAAGATATGCTCACATAATCCTCGATCAGCACTTACCTCTCTTCCCCTCTGCCCCTACTGTGGTATGGCCCTCAGAGTCCTCACGTCTAATGCAGGTGAATGGTCCTTCATTAGACATGATGATGTCAAGGGTCCTTAGACCCCTGGAGCCCAGGGGAGAGTAGGCTGCCGGGAACATTCTAGCAGCAAAGTGGGATCAAGGATC
>NW_017308456.1:14632-29164 GCF_000935625.1 Nanorana parkeri | reverse complement strand
CTTGCTATAATGTGCAAAGTATGATTATGGCAGACTCACTTCCTGTCCTGCGTGACGATGATTCCACCAGACAGGAAGTGAGAGGAACTCTCCAACATTCGGTGTGTCTTTACCTTCTTCTGACTTTTGTACACATCAGATATATTTTCGTTCTGCGTGGAAACGTTTCGCAAACAGGAAATCACAAAAACAACAATTTTTATTTAATAAACATTTTTTATATATTTTGTTACATTGTTACTGCGGAGAACACGTCACAGACACGGAGCTTCCCCATGATTGTATGATCAGAACACGTCACAGACACGGAGCGTCCCCATGATTGTATGATCAGAACACGTCACAGACACAGAGCGTCCCCATGATTGTATGATCAGAACACGTCACAGACACGGAGCGTCCCCATGATTGTATGATCAGAACACGTCACAGACACGGAGCGTCCCCATGATTGTATGATCAGAACACGTCTAATAACACGATACAAGACTGGTCATACGCTGGGGTATGGTTATAAAGCAGAGAATCCGACATTCAATAAACATTCACTGAAGGTGAATCTGGTGCGCGCCTTTAAAATGACTGAGGTTGATTCACCACCAGTGAATGTTTGATGAACGTCACATTCACTGCTTTATAAATATCCCCCACATCTTTATCTTAAAGTAGATGTAAATCCCAACAAGGTGACATTTAGTTTGCTCTGAGCAGCATGAAAATCTGATTATTTTTTTTTGCTCACAAAACACATTAAAAAATTTTTTTTTCATTAACTTCCCCATCTCTCGGCGCCGCTGATCTCCTCCGGCCTCTTTCAGCGACTTCCTGTCTACATGCTCAAGCATCACCTGTACATCATTACCCTGGGTCGGCTTCCTGATGGTGACAACGGAGGACCGTGCCTGAGCAATGTGTGTCAGTCACCAGCAGGGGGCGCAATTAGGAGACAGTTGTCACTCCATAACAGGAAGTGTCATGGCAGGATCAGCGGGGATCGTTGCATGAAAGCCGCTGTTTTGAAATGCCATCAGCCAGCATGTTAAAGATGTGAGGAGGTTTTAGTGATCGGGGTCCCATCTACTTTAGGTTTGCATTGTTTATTGTTTCACAGTGTTCATCGGTTCCCTCCACCCAATCAGCCGTCATCCCAAATAAATAAATAATAACACTTTATATCCCGGGAGGTTCCTTGTACAAAACATGATGTCATAAGCTTATAAAAGTTCATATCGCACATCAAATACTACATTCAGAAGCTGATTTTTTTTGTTGGCTCAGACACAGTGACAGGGCCTCTTTCTGTGCTCCACATACGTAGGCAATCCATCTGTGACTGAAGACGATGGCCCATAGAAGTGATTTTTAGTACATTTAACAATAATTTGCAGGTTGTGGATGAAATTTAAAAACATTGACTGAACTCATCATTGCTGTAGCACCTCTAGATGACGTTTTTGGCTCCTCAGAAAGTAGGATGTCTACACTTCTAGTCTATGGGAACCAAAGCAAAAGGACAATCAGGAGGCCATGAACTATCCAGCTCCTCCACAGGGGGTCCACCCCAGAGGCTGTTGAGTTTACCGTTGGGTTGCCTGTTGGGTTCCCCGTTGAGTTCCTCGATGGGTTGCCTGTTGGGTTCCCCATTGAGTTCACCGTTGAGTTCCCTGTTGGGTTCACTGTTAGGTCGGTTTGTTGAGTCGGCATTGAAATAGACGAGGTTGAGTTCTGAGTCTGCGGTGTAACCGTTGTGTGCTCAGAACAAATGTTCCCACTTCCACTGGTGGACTCTAGACAGGAACTTTGAGTGCTGGTGGTATGAGTGCTGGTGGTATTGGTGCTGGTGGTATGAGTGCTGGTGGTATTGGTGCTCGTGGTATGAGGAGTGCTGGTGGTGGTGAAATTGTGGACATCTGTAGTAGACACATCGCTGTCTCTGTAGGTTGTGTTGGTGCTTTGTGGACCCAAAGTTGTGTTCGGAGGTGTCGGCGTCACTGTCGTTGTGGTAGGAGAAGCCACCGTATCATTGTAGCCAAATGTTGGAACTGTTGGGTTCCTCTCCAAGAGGCTTAGGTCCTTTTTGGGAACCACCCCTCTGATCCATGATAATATGGGCACCACTGAGGTAAAGTTGCTGGGACAGGCGTTCCTTTTGGGTGGAGAGGTTTGGCTGCCAACACCGAACACGAACCAAGGACCTTTGGGGTTCGGTTGGCATACAAGAGGAGCGCTGCCATCCAGCTGAAGAAAAAGTGCAGAAAAATGAAATGAGGAAGGAAAGTTTTAAGGAGAAGTGTTGCCTCGTCCCATCATGCACCAGTTCTGTTTCTTTATCCCGCCACCAAGTCCTCAGGTACATACCAGGCACGAAAATGTGGTACTTTTAGCAGCTACGCAAATCTGCCCTGTTCCACCAGTCTGTGTCATGTTCCCCACAGACCCCCCGCAATCCTTTCCATCCAATAGATGGACCCGAAGATGCCTCAGTGGAGGAGGAGACGAGGCTCTGTCTGGAAAAGGAAGGGACAATGATTATCAGAGAACTGTAACTTCATACATAATGCAAGTATAGCACTGACCCCCGTATGAATCGTCACCTGTATGGCCAAAATACGGGGGACGTGTAGGACCAGTGTAAGAAGGACTTAGGGGGTTTTGGGAGGGTTCCTCGATGGGAGACTGTATTATAGGGCCATGGAAAGTCTGAATAGCAATGAAAATCTCAACAAATGTGTCTTGCTTAGCTTGTAAAAAAGGTGATCCCCCTGATAATCTACAGACAGATCCATGATGGAAATTTGGCAAATAAATGTTATTGTCTGAGAACCGTTATTAGATAACGAGCTGCATATACAGGGAAGACTATGTCACCAAAGCATTGCAAAGGGTTCTTCATGAGAGTAAAGTTGGAGAACTCCCCCCTGGTTGATGTAGTGATTCCCCAGTTTATCTAGGAAGAAGAGGGGGGAGGGGGTCTTTTTACCTTGCTGTGATCTACAACTGCTTGAGGATGTTGGAGGTTAAACTTGATGGACAAGAGTGCTTTCACCCAAGACATCTATACAAATGTTTGTATGCATCCCAACCGGAAAGAACCATAGATCCAGGGCTGTAGCTACCATGGGGGGAGTGAGGCACTCGACTCAGGCGCAGCTGAGAGGAGGTGCAACCAGGGCCAGCCTGGCTGCTCCCCCTCGCCCTTGTTGCCATGGGGAGCACAGGGTGCCATTGGCAACAGGGGCGCCAGGCGACCAACATAGCCGTGGCTTGGCAGGGAGAAGAGGAGCGTCAGAAGCTCCAACTTCTCCTCGGATCCCTGCTGCTCTCCCCCCTGTATGAGCAGAGGACTCTGTGTCCTCAATCTCTTTTGCTATTCCAAAGGCAAATGTCAGGGGTCTGTTTAGACCCCCGATATTTCCCCAACAGCAAAAAAAAACCACACACATTACTAGACATGTGTAAAGACTAAAAATTTGCTTCGGACAAAATGAACGGAAACTAAAAATGTTTTCATTAGTTTGGTCACACGAAACAAGTTTTTATGCTATTGGATTTGGCCACCGGCGCACTCTGCTCATGCGCACCTCCATCCTGGAGGATGACGTCACATACCGCACATGTCTGTTGGGGGTTACGATTTTCTGTTCTTGCCTCCGGTGCAAAAGGAGCTAGCTACGGCTCTGCATAGGTCCAAACAGAAGATTGGTCACGATGGAACAGAGTGGTGGGTAAGCCATAAGTCTGGTTGCTGACTAACCTACAGCTATGTGACCATCTATGATTATGTTGGAGGTTCAATCTGTTTCAGTTGTGTTTACTACTCATGTATTTTTTTTTTTTAAGTATGAACAGTTTGATGACGTCTAAAAAAGACTATTGAGTGCCCCAGTGTTTAGAGCAGTGACTTGCCTGAAGGGTGCAATCTTCCCCAGCCGATAACCCAACAATCATTGGTGGTAGAGATAGACTGGTTGGACGCCAGGCAGATGGGCAGGATGTGGTCGCTGAAAGTGACTCCATAGTTCATCTCTACCAAAGCTATATCGTTCTCTCCGGTCTTCAGCTTGTAGTCCGGGTGAGGCACCACCTTCTTGATCTGACGCAGCACCTCTCTAGGGCTGGGCTGGTTCTGTAGACTGCGGCCTAGGATGACGGTGTAGTCACTAAGAGGTGCGCGGCTGGGGACAACAAAGAGGACAAAGTATTGTAGCTACATAGTTATTAGGAACCATGACATTCATCATCTCAGCAGTTTTTGTGTTCAGAGCAAGGAGCAACACAAACTCTGACCAAATCCGTCCACGAGCCGCCCCAGGTGACTTCATACACAGCACTCCATAAGCAGGTCTCAGGGGCTGGATCGGCCCCTTCCCACCAAAGGACACACACACAGATGGAGACAAGCCAGAGATGATTCAAGCTAAGGCACAGCACTCTCCCAAAGTAAAAGGAAAACCCCCAACCAACTGTGGTCACAAGCAGTTAGAAGAGTGACACGGATCAACATTGTGTTATTATTTTTGGCATTAGGCCCCGCAGAGCTTAGCTGCCCAACTAGAAAAAAAAGTCCCCACCTGTACATCAGGAGAAATGATTTCTCCCTCAGATGCAAATGATGTCGCCTCGTCCTTTCTTACAGTCCAATTTGTCATTAGTTCCTGATAAAGAGCGGGTAGTGACAATTGTATGACTGTCTGGGAGACTCACCCCCTCTATTGTGGTCACCAGGAAATACAGTGATGGGAAGTGCAGAAGTCACCACAGAAATAAGAGGGAAATCCTTCAATGGAGATCATTGTTACAATGACAGCTACCTTAGAAGGGATTTCCCTCACTTGGCAAAAAAAACCCAAAAAACTAGCAAGACGTCTAACCTTCTCCTTAAAAAACAAGCTTTGCCTTCAGATATACGTTAATTTCTAGGCACCACGAATGTCCCAATGGCTCATGTCCCCCACGTCATCATTAGAGGTTGGCGTGGAGAAGTCTGAAGGAAGGACTGTGGGCTTCATGTATCAATAATGAGAATGTATTTATGGCCATCATTTAAATTAATAGGGCTGTGAAAATTAAAGATTCATTTCTCGATTAATCGTTAAACTTTTTGATCGATTAAAATTATTTTGACCGCTAATGAAAACACTCACCTCTCCGCCGGCTTCCGGGAGTCCCGTCGGCCGATCCGGTGACGTCACGGACATCGACGTCACCGGACTCCTCCCCCCTTCCCCAAGTGGCTCCGTCTGCTAACGAAGGGAAGGGGGGAGGAGTCCGGTGACGCCGATATCCGTGACGGCTATCGAAGGGAAGGGGGAGGAGTACGGTGACGTCACTCCTCCGACTCCTCCCCCCTTCGTTAGCCGACGGAGCCACTTGTGCAGGTGAGTTTGCCCAAGAAACTTTCTGCACGAGCGCCAGCCAAGGCATTGGCCTATACACATGCAGCACAGCAATGAAGTCATAATATGAACTAGGATCACAGTAATCCGGCACGTTATTATTCTGCGTTGCCCCACTCAAGCGGCGGCCATATTGAGTGGGGCACGTGAGATTAATAACGTGCTGGATTACTGTGATCCTAGTTCATTTTATGACTTCATTGCTGTGCTGTATGTGTATAGGCCAATGTAGTTGGATCTGTATGTGCGTTATAATTAGTCGAAATTAATGGATTTAAAAATATTTTGATTAATCGAACACGAAAATTGTAATCATTACCAGCCCTATAAATTAACCAACAAATGTGGTCATTCATCGAACGATAGTAATGCAAATAAGAGGAAATAAAGCATTTGAACATTTCCAAAAAAGTTATATGTGACCTGGCTCATACCTGGGAACGCAGTGCGCCGCTGTCAGGATCCAGGTCTCTGTAATAAGAACCCCGGAGCAGACGTGGGACTCAAACTGTTGAAGACTGACCTGCCACAGCCACATCTTATCTGCGGCCTCCCCGACGGGCTCAGGACCAGGAGATGCAACTGATTCTCCACAATCTGCCACAACAATGACACTATTAGAAGATTCAGCCAAGACAAGGACTAAGACATAACCCTACTGCATTTATACGCATGGCCAAAAGGAACAATAAATAGCGTCTATGTACTGGCACAGTAGGAACTGGCCGGTATACTGTGGACAAGTGAAGACGTTTAGCAGTCTGCAATATATGTGACTTGTTCTAGAAGTGGCGGAGAGGCCAAGAACAGGGATCCTGGCACAATGTATATCACAGCAACAGCAGTTCCTCAGCTACTGGCAAAAACATATCATGACTCCATCCAAATCTGGTGTAGCAATGACACCGTCCCTTGTGCTAAGGAAGCCTATGTTAGCATAACCTTGTAGCAGGATTTAACAGAAGCCTCCAAAAGTACAGGAAGTCCATGTATAGCTAAGAGGTTGAGGACCACCCACCCTCATGAACCAGACACAGCCCCATACCACTAGTAAGATACACTATATATATATATAGTGAAGCTTTCATGCTCAGGAACAAGTATTACGTCTGGTAGAGTGAAGAGACAACCAGACGTATGGTAGAGTGAGAAATAGATAATCCGCGCTTCTGGAAAGGAGACTAAAGTGGAAATATATAATAAATTAAGACCTAAAGCAGCTCTAAAAAGAGGATAGAAGAATCCTATCAGCAATCGAGAAAAATATATATCAAAGCGCTAAAGGTATAACTAATATGAAACTTAGTACGACCAAGTGATATAGTGAAATTAGGGTTTAAGCGGTCTAGCCCTAAACCAAGTGATATGTCTTACATAGGATCATAAAAGAATATAAAAGTATGGTAGAGTACAGATCAACTTGTCTTTGTCATAAGAGTAAAAAGGATATCAAAGTCATTTTGGGGGCTCAACCAATCCCCCTTCATCTGGACCCATACACAGGTGTAGTTGCAATTAACCTGGAATGAGAGCAGATATCTTGGAGTGGGTTCCTCTAGCATGGATTGAAGGCCAGCTCTGGTCGCTGATCTGACTGGTAGACCGGTGATCAAATCAGCCCTTTATGCTCCCAACCATATGTCTGGGGATTTCTTTACTCTACCAAAGTTACAACTGGTAATCCGGGGACCACTTTTTCGGGCCCGCTGGATCTTACAGAGCAGCCTCTAACTAGCCTACTAAATTCCTGATCCAGCACTCCACTAACATATCTGAATTTAAGATGCACTACACTCAGGAACCAGACATAGCTCCACACTTTATGTCCCACACCACCAGTCATGTATGTACCTGAAGTTTCTACTCTCAGGAACCAGACATAGCTCCATGCCTGATGTCCCATATCACCAGTCATGTATGTACTGAGGTTTCTACTCTCAGGAACCAGACAGCTCCACACTTTATGTCCCACTCCACCAGTCATGTATGTACTGAAGTTTCTACTCTCAGGAACCAGACATAGCTCCATGCCTGATGTCCCATATCACCAGTCATGTATGTACTGAGGTTTCTACTCTCAGGAACCAGACAGCTCCACACTTTATGTCCCACTCCACCAGTCATGTATGTACTGAAGTTTCTACTCTCAGGAACCAGACATAGCTCCATGCCTGATGTCCCATATCACCAGTCATGTATGTACTGAGGTTTCTACTCTCAGGAACCAGACAGCTCCACACTTTATGTCCCACTCCACCAGTCATGTATGTACTGAAGTTTCTACTCTCAGGAACCAGACATAGCTCCATGCCTGATGTCCCATATCACCAGTCATGTATGTACTGAGGTTTCTACTCTCAGGAACCAGACAGCTCCACACTTTATGTCCCACTCCACCAGTCATGTATGTACTGAAGTTTCTACTCTCAGGAACCAGACATAGCTCCATGCCTGATGTCCCATATCACCAGTCATGTATGTACTGAGGTTTCTACTCTCAGGAACCAGACAGCTCCACACTTTATGTCCCACTCCACCAGTCATGTATGTACTGAAGTTTCTACTCTCAGGAACCAGACATAGCTCCATGCCTGATGTCCCATATCACCAGTCATGTATGTACTGAGGTTTCTACTCTCAGGAACCAGACAGCTCCACACTTTATGTCCCACTCCACCAGTCATGTATGTACTGAAGTTTCTACTCTCAGGAACCAGACATAGCTCCATGCCTGATGTCCCATATCACCAGTCATGTATGTACTGAGGTTTCTACTCTCAGGAACCAGACAGCTCCACACTTTATGTCCCACTCCACCAGTCATGTATGTACTGAAGTTTCTACTCTCAGGAACCAGACATAGCTCCATGCCTGATGTCCCATATCACCAGTCATGTATGTACTGAGGTTTCTACTCTCAGGAACCAGACAGCTCCACACTTTATGTCCCACTCCACCAGTCATGTATGTACTGAAGTTTCTACTCTCAGGAACCAGACATAGCTCCATGCCTGATGTCCCATATCACCAGTCATGTATGTACTGAGGTTTCTACTCTCAGGAACCAGACAGCTCCACACTTTATGTCCCACTCCACCAGTCATGTATGTACTGAAGTTTCTACTCTCAGGAACCAGATATAACTCCACTCCTTATGTCCCACTCCACCAGTCATGTATGTACTGAGGTTTATACTCTCAGGAACCAGACATAGCTCCATTCCTGATGTCCCACACCACCAGTCATGTATGTACTAAAGTTTCTACTCTCAGGAACCAGACATAGCTCCATGCCTGATGTCCCACACCACCAGTGATGATCTATATATATGTAGTTAAACTTCCACCCTTAGGAAGCAAAATGTTTCACCCTTTAATTTCCACAGCAACAGTGATATAATGCATGCATGTACCTCTTGGACTGTCTAAGGAGCATCTGTCTGTGTCTGGCTTGGGTGGCGGTGAATTGATCGCAGGCCGGAGAAACATTTCTCGTGTCTCCTTGTCTATCCAGTCATCATACGTGGCTAGCTGAGTGAACACTCTTGGCAGTGTAGAACCTGATCCTTCCTTGCATCCTCCTCCATAGTTATACACACCATTCAGGAACCAAGTCCCATTCTCTTTACACACCAGGGCTCCACCCAAGTCATTCTGCAAACACAATGGTGGATTGGAAAGATGGGTTATCTGATTGGCTGGAGCAAACAACCAATCAACTGCTGGTATTCATCCAACATTGTCTGATGATATATAAAGAAAGCAAGCCGTGGTATACACATATAAGAAGCATATAGAAAAAAATAGGACATATGTATATCATTTTTTTAGATTGCAAAACGCTTTCCACCAGGGTAGGCGTATACAGGAGATGATCAAGGTAGAAGATCTATAGGGGCTACTTACCAGGCATTGGCTGCTGTTCTCACCCTCCCTGGACGCACATATCATCCCCTCTATTACAGACTCAGTGGGGTTGTCTGAGTTTGGTCGGCTGTAGATGCAGTTACACTGGTTGGGGCCTAACAGCTCCAATTTGTCTCCACGTGGCACACCCGTCTGGTCTTCTGGAGATCAGAAATGAAGTACAGGTTAACAGTTGCTCCTAGTATTGCTTTTCCAAAAAGATTGGAGGAACATTGGGGCTAAATGCACGGGTATTATAAAAGATTCAAGAATCAAATCAATGCAATCTTATGGCAACTGGGCCTCATGCAACAAAGATGCCATCATGGATGAAAATCAAAGATGTACCTATGCCCACCAAGGTACCTTCTTCCGAGTGCCCAGAGCAAGACTCATTGGACTTTCACAATATGGCGCTTAGATTTGGCACCCAAGTCTACTTCTACTTGGAATGGAATACCTTAAGATTCATTAAGCAGGATTTCCAACTTACCAGGAAGCGAATTGTCCCCAACTATGTGCCAGCACGTAGAGCCATATGGCATACGATGGGAGGAATGGGGCAAGCAGACGGCTTGGCTGTATGGTCCCAGGGGCACAGGATGGGCAAGAAGAACCAGAGCCACGTTGTAACCCTTTTCAGGGCTGATGTATGAGCCGTGAACACTGATTTGTTGTACCGCAATGTCCATCATCACGGGCGTCCCGCTACCCACTGTGACCGACCAGTCCTCTGGCAACTCGGAGGAGCCTTGGCTGTGAGAGAAATACATATAGTGGTGGAGTAAGCAAAGGGTGAGTGATAAAGCAAATCCCCACAGCAATTCAGAATAATTCACTCCACAAATAAGTCAGCATCCGTGCTGATGATACACGTTGTCAACATTCCCACTAGTGAGAAGAGACTGTATGATCTCCCCGGGTTAGTGCCGGTGTCCTCCAGCTGCTCCAGTTTCCTTTTGGAGGTTTAGTTGGGTTCCACCCAGTACTGGACCTTGGCCCTGGTTATATGAGTGGTGGGGTCATTAAGGTATAGGCTTCATTGGCAAGGAACGATATGATACTTCAACCCTCTGATGCTCTCCCTGTCATGCTGGAGCCATATTATAATATATGGATATATTTATTATTACCCTCAAACATTTGTTCAATCAAAATCTTTACTTCAAAGCTGAAATGCTGGCAAGGTTATAGTCCTTCAGTCCTTAATCTATTTGTGTCCTCACCTCTATAGACTGGGTTCCAGTTCAGTAAAATGTCCCTCAGCTCTGCAGGCCAATATCTTACCCAATAAAACACTCTGCAGCTGTGATCACCCAACTGGCTGAGATAAGGGCCCCACTGCAAGTTCTCTTCCCATCTCTCCAGAGGTCCACTTGCCATGGCCAAGTTCCGGGACTCCGGAAAGTAGGATCACTGACCTGTGAGATTCCACAACCTCGAAAAGAGAAGAATGATGAGATATCTTGTCATGACCAGCGCCATCTTGTCTGCAGCTTGGGTTAAAAAGAAATGTCTACAGTTGAGTCTTTGATGTTGATGCAGAGAGTTGGGAAGCCAAGGAGACCTCAAGTGTGTCCATTCTAGACTTTACCTGCTGTGTGATTACTAAGAAGGTCACTGCAATTGTCATTGTCCACATCATCTACCACCGGAATGGTCTGGGGGGAGAAGGAGGCTTGTTCATCAGTGTGCCGCTTAATCCAGTCTTGGTAGAAGGAGGCAGAAGAGAGAATGGTGGGACTGTTCAGCAAGTGACAACCTTGGGAAAAGCTGACGAGTCCAGCAAGGAACCAGACCCCGTCCTCTTCACAAACCACGGCCCCACCAGAGTCACCCTGAAAGTGAAAGAAGAATGTCCCATCGTATCTTATCATGAAGCCCAAAGACAAATGAGACTCTATGTCCACGTAACTCACCTGGCACGGGCCCTTCTTTCCGTCGCTCTCCGTAATGCACAGCATGCTGGGATTTGCAGGGTTGCTTAGGTCTGGTCTCATGTGGGTGTTGTAGATACAATTGCAGGTTCTCCAACCGATCAAAATCTGGCCAACTTTTTCTAAGGACCTCTTGCTGTTCAGAGGCACTGAGTCAAGAAAGAACAAGGGAAGTTCATTGGAGGTTGTGGAAGATGCTTGAAAATCAAAGCGCCCCATGTATAAGAAAACATGTCAGTATTTGGAAGATGATAGAATAAGGTGCATATACACTATATTGCCAAAAGTATTGGCCCCTCCCCCTCCAAATCATTGGATTCAGGTGTTCCGTGACATTTCCTGGCTACTAAATATTCCGCCGCAGTCACCTGTTACTGGGATTATAACAAAGTGGAAGCAACTGGGAACAACAGCAACTCAGCCAGGAAGTGGTAGGCCACGTCACATGACAGAGCGGGGTCAGCACATGCTGAAGCGCACAGTGCGCAGAAGTCGCCAACTGTCTGCAGAGTCAATAGCTACAGACCTCCAAACTCCATGTGGCCTTCAGATTGGCCCAACAACAGTGCGTAGAGAGCTTCATGGAATGGGTTTCCATGGCCGAGCAGCTGCATCCAAGCCGCACATCACCAAGTGCAATGCAAAGCGTGGGATGCCGTGGTGTAAAGCGCGCCGCCACTGGACTCTAGAGAAGTGGAGACGTGTTCTCTGGAGGGACCAATCACGCTTCTCTGTCTGGCAATCCGATGGACGTGCCTCGGTTTGGCGGTTGCCGGGGGAACGGTACTTGCCTGACCGCATTGTGCCAAGTGTAAAGTTTGGTGGAGGGGGGATTATGGGGGGGGAGGTTGTATTTCAGGGGTTGGGCTTGGCCCCTTAGTTCCAGTGAAGGGAACTCTTAAGACATCAGCACACCAAGACATTTTGGACAATTTCATACTCCCAACTTTGTGGGAGGAGTTTGGGGATGGCCCCTTCCTGTTACATGACTGCGCACCAGTGCACAAAGCAAGGTCCATAAAGACATGGATGGGGGAGTTTGGGGGGGAGGAACTTGACTGGCCGCACAGAGTCCTGACCTCAAACCCATAGAACACCTTTGGGATGAATTAGAGCGGAGACTGCGAGCCCCTCCCCCAACATCAGTACCTGACCTCACAAATGGTCCAACATTCCCATAGACACACCCCTAAACCTTGTGGATGCCTTCCCAGAAGAGGCGGAGCTGTTATAGCGGCAAAGGGCGGAGCCAACCCAATACCTGAACCCTACGGACTAAGACTATGATGTCATTAGAGGGCGGAGCCAACCCAATACTGAACCCTACGGACTAAGACTGGGGAGCCATTAAAGTTCATGTGCGTGTAAAGGCGTCCCAATACTTTTGGTGATATCGTTTATGTCACATCTTCTGAGCTGCTTTCATTAAACTCTCTACTCACCCCCCTCCTGCACGTTCTTGAGACCGGTGGCGTAGCAGGTTCTGCGCAGGTGGAAGCGGTGGCTGTTCTCCGGGAGGCAGATGGGGGAGATGAAACGGGTGAAGGTCACCGGAGCTGGCAGCTCCACCAGGGCGATATCAAAGCCTTCAGTGTATTTCGTATAGTTCTCATGGATCACAATTCGGGAGGGGACCATGGTGACCACGCTGCTTTCATTCGGAGTGTACCCCATTTTGGTGAAACCCAGGTGAACTTGCCATAACTTGGGGTCCCTTTTGTCCTGAGTGGTTGTTCTTAAAATAAAGAAGAGACCTGGTATTAATTTTGAGGTTTGAAGTCAACGTTGCCTTGTAATCCTCTAAAGAGGTCCTGTCACAACCAATGAAGTCTTAAAAGGATTCAGATGTGGATCAGTCTAGAATGTTCTGGGAGACACAGATACAATTGTAAAGGGTTGGAGAACTAGACGGAACTTGGGAGGTCAGAAGATCTAACACTGATACTCCAGATTTTGGTAGATGTTGGAGAGTTGAAGTGGAAGTAAATAATCTCAATACTCATATAAATGAATCCCCGGTGATCCTGCAATAAATGTCCTTGTCCAGACACTTCCTGTTATAGAGTGACAACGCTCTGACCCTGGGTCCCAGTTGTGCTCCTGTGTTGTCCCCTTGCCACACACTCTCCTTGTGGACACTACCAGTGGCCATCCCAACACACATTGTGCACAATTGTCACTATCAGGAAGCCAGTGCAGACCACTGATGATAGACTGGCCGATGGGCCTCCATATCGGTGGCTGGCAGCCCAGCCTGAAACAGATTTGGTGCTGCATGGAGATGGGCCCACCATGGAGACATGACGGCTCCGTGTGTATAATGCCCCCGTGATTGTGGCCTCATGGAAACATCTGGACTTCATTATCCACTGTGTGTTCCCTGCCCCATTCTATGTCCTGGTGTGATGAGACAATGTCTATGGATCTACTCCACTTACCGATCGAAGCAATGAGAGGCCGTGACGATCCACCTATCAGAGATCAGGCTTCCCCCGCAGAATGGGCTCCCCTTGTAAGTCAGCGTGGCGTGCCACGGAAATTCACCCGGCACCACCGAGGTCCCACCGAAGATCCGGGACTGCAATCCCTGCTTCCCACAGGCTGCCAGAGAAAGAGGAGATCCATCAGCTGCATGAGATCATCCAAACATCCATCCATCTATCCATCTATCCCTCCATCTATCCATCCACCCACCCATCCATCCAGCCATCCACCCATCTATCCATCTATCCCTCCATCTATCCATCCATCTATCCATCCATCCACCTACCCATCCATCCATCCACCTACCCATCCATCTATCCATCCATCCCCCCATCCATCCATCCACCCATCCATCTATCCATCCATCCATCCATCTATCCACCTATCCATCCACCCATCTATCCATCCATCCATCTATCCATTCAACCACCCATCCATCCATCCATCCATCCACCCATCTATCCCTCCATCTATCCATCCATCTATCCATCCATCCACCTACCCATCCATCCATCCACCTACCCATCCATCTATCCATCCATCCCCCCATCCATCCATCCACCCATCCATCCACCCATCCATCCATCCACCCATCCACCCATCCATCCACCCATCCATCCACCCATCCATCCACCCATCCATCCACCCATCCACCCATCTATCTATCCCTCCATCTATCCATCCATCCACCTTTCCATCCATCCATCCATCCATCCACCCATCCACCCATCCATCCATCCATCCATCCATCCATCCACCCATCAACCCATCCACCCATCCACCCACCCATCCATCCATCCATCCACACAT
>NW_017308456.1:14054-14599 GCF_000935625.1 Nanorana parkeri | reverse complement strand
CCCATCCATCCATCCACCCATCCATCCATCCACCCATCCATCCACCCACCCATCCATCCACCCATCTATCCATCCATCCATCCATCCATACACCCATCTATCCATCCATCCATCCATCCATCCATCCATCCACCCATCCACCCATCCACCCATCCATCCACCCATCCACCCAGCCATCCACCCATCCATCCATCCATCCATCCACCCATCTATCCATCTATCTATCTATCCCTCCATCCCTCCACCTATCCATCCATCCATCCACCCATCCATCCATCCATCCATCCATCCACCCATCCATCCATCCATCCATCCATCTATCTGTCCATATAACTGATGCTCGGTACAATGATATATTACATGCGTGTTGTATGTATTGACCCTCATGTATGTAATCTCTCATATGCCTCCATTATGTATGGTGACTCAGATCACTTACCCCGCGAGGTCGCCGCTGTCACCGCCTGGAGGAGCGCTGCGGAGAGATGACATAAGTGGGTTAGTTATGTCTACATTCACGCTTCACATCATTTCTATACATCCCC
>NW_017308456.1:7541-13761 GCF_000935625.1 Nanorana parkeri | reverse complement strand
TGCCAGCTCAGTGATCAGCAGTGGAAGATGTCCGGCTCTTAGGCAACGTTCACACCATGGCGATCCGTGACCGCGCAACCGAGCGGATGGCCACGCAGTCACGGAATCGCACACACCGCCGCCGATCACCCTGGTGGTGCCATTATTTTCCAATGGCACCTCAGTCGCGCCGGGCGGATCGCGCATCATGTGTCGCAAAAATAGGTGCCTGGACCCTTTCTTCTGTCATTGCTGCGCGGACCGAACTCCATTCAAATCAATGGGGCCGCGCGGCAACCACTGTGTGCAGTGACATCAGAGGAAGAGGAGCCGCTACAACTGTGCAAGACTGAAGGGGAGGACGGAGGTCAGATAGAAGGCTGAAGGGGAGGACGGAGGTCAGATAGAAGACTGAAGGGAAGGACGGAGGTCAGATAGAAGGCTGAAGGAGAGGACAGAGGTCAGATAGAAGACTGAAGGGAAGGACGGAGGTCAGATAGAAGGCTGAAGGGGAGGACGGAGGTCAGATAGAAGACTGAAGGGAAGGACGGAGGTCAGATAAAAGACTGAAGGGGAGGACGGAGGTCAGATAGAAGACTGAAGGGAAGGACGGAGGTCAGATAGAAGACTGAAGGGGAGGACGGAGGTCAGATAAAAGACTGAAGGGAAGGACTGAGGTCGGATAGAAGGTGGATGGAGGTTGTCACAGCAGACACGTCGTCCTCAACAATTCTGGAGAGTGAAGCGTGAGAACTTTCTGTGACTCTTCCCCGGACGCTCAGTGACTCAGCGCCTGCACTGCCACCCGCAGCTCATCTTTCAGGGAGGAATTCTTTGATCTCGGACTCGGCTTGGATTATATTCTGCTCAGCCGACACCTAGAAGTCTCAGAGCCCATTGCAGGGGGACATCCAACCAATCACTGTCCTCATACCAGAGTCCTGTGTATGTCTTCCAGATCTGTGCAGCAATCCTGTAATAAAGACCGGTCACTGCCGCTCTCTCTCCTTGTGCAGGGCGACTGGTCTGGTCTCCGCCTCCTCCTGTAATAAAGACCGGTCACTGCCGCTCTCTCTCCTTGTGCAGTATGACTGGTCTTGTCTCCGCCCCCTCCTGTAATAAAGACCGGTCACTGCCGCTCTCTCTCCTTGTGCAGGGTGACTGGTCTCGTCTCCGCCTCCTCCTGTAATAATGACCGCTCAATGCCGCTCCTTTGCCTACATCCAGAAAGGTGCCCCTTGTTGGCGCTCGGAGCCATGGAGCGAGTATCAGCAAAACAGCAGAATTTGTTACATGTTCAAAGGGGCTCATTGTTAAAGTGTTTAAAGACCGGACTGTCAGCCGGAAATCTGGGTCTGAGCGTGCGAATTGTGGCCGTCAGCGACTAGTCAATGTTAGGGCAGAACGGGGGAGGGGCAAGACTGGTACAAGACAACAGAAGGGCAACAGCGCCGTGTCAGATTCCTCGCATCACCTTTCATCATCTCGTGGAGTCACCAGGCGGCCCAACGAAGTACTGATGGGGGGGTCATAATAATCTGGCCACTCGGAGTACACACAATATACAATTCTGCTCTTGCGTTGTGTGTACACGAGGCCTTATGGTCATGTGACCGCGGCGACGTTTATCAGATGGGTTATTGTATTGACTTCACTTCTGGGTTAGATACACGGCGGTACGCAGCAACCTAAATGATGCGAATGCCAGGAAGGGAATAACCTGATAACATGCGGCTCACCAATCTGCACGCGCGCGCACATACACTATATATATGTTGCCAAAAGTATTGGGACGCCGCAGACAATGAGTGTGACATAAGGGAGCGCGGATCCCTCGGCGGCGACGGGGTGCTGACGCGATGACGACATCTCCGGTGCGTCCAGTGAGCGTATATTGTACATCTGTCATCGTATAATCGCCGGCTATAATAACACAGCGGCTGAGCCTGTAATGTGTATAAAACACAATGTAAACAATGAGGAATTAAAAGGGATTAAAGATGAAGGGAGTAGAGTGACACCAGATCCCCGTCCACCCAAATCCATCATTTCTGGGCGCCACGGCGTAGATGCGTCTCCACTATACTGTATATAGACATTCAAAATGAACGGCAATGCACAAGTAACGTGCGTCACTGACGGCCGGCGACAAATCATGGGGTGGGGGGGACCCCCGAAAGCTGCCGTCTCCCATCTGATAGCGGAGACATGGCGGCTGTGAGCAGACCCCGCCCACCACCCCGAGGATAAACCGCTGCAGCTGAGTATTAGAGGTCATGTGATCGCGGCTAAAATGAAACAATGTAACACTTGGAATCTGATTTCGTATAACAATGTTTTCTCGTACAGTTCCGGCAATTCCTCGCTGACGCCGTGACGATTGTCCTCATACACCCGCTACCGATCGCCGCCAGATGTAAATTTTTAGCTTTGGATGGGAAGGGTTGGATCCCCTCTAAGTTTATTCTTAGCTGGGGAATCTCCTCTTACTTCCTGTTCGAAAGGCTCAGCAGGAAGTGAGAGAAAATCAAATGATACAAATGTTATAAATGGAGTTGCAGTTCCATGTGGTACACAGATGAGTCCTGTCACTTTAAGGAGGTTCTCCTAACGACAAACTCGTTATGTATATAGAAGACGCCCGTCCACAGAATCTCTTTCTTCCATTTACACCTCCCCCATTATGGGCAAGACCATAGAGCTGTCAGGGGACGTCAGGGACCGTGGACCTGCCCGAGGCTGGAATGGGCTACATGACTGTCAGCAAGAAGCTCGGTGAGAAGGAATACAAAATAACCACCAATGGCCCTCGGTCTGGAGCTCCGTGTAAGATTTCGCCTCATGGGGTGAGGATGATCATGAGAAAAGTGAGGGATCCGCCCAGAACTACACGGGGGGAGGAGCTTGTGAATGATCTCAGGGCACTTGGGACCACAGTCACCAAACAAACCATTGGTTACACAATACACAGCCATGGATTGGGATCCTGCAGCGCCCGCAAGGTCCCCCTCCTCAAGAAGGCCATGTACAGGCCCCACCCCCTCCTCAGGAAGGCCCATGTACAGGCCCCTCCCCCTCCTCAGGAAGGCCCATGTACAGGCCCCACCCCCTCCTCAGGAAGGCCCATGTACAGGCCCCACCCCCTCCTCAGGAAGGCCCATGTACAGGCCAGTCTGAAGTCAGCCAATGAACATGCAAATGATTCAGAGAAGGATTGGGAGAAAGTGCTGCGGTCACATGACACCAAAATTGAGCTCTTTGGCATGAACTCGACTCGACCCTTCATGGGACTTGTAGTTTAACAACAGCTGGAGTGCTGAGGCTACCTACCCCGGGGATGGACAAACTGCGGCCCTCCAGCTGTGGGGTGGAACTACAAATCCCATGAGGCATTGCAGGATTCTCACAGCCACCACTCCCGGGGAGAGAGATGCTTCATGGGATTCGTAGTTGCACCACAGCTGGAGGGCCGCAGTTTGGCTACCCCTGGTCCATGGCCAGGGTAGGCAACCTCGGCACTGCAGCTGTTGTGGTACAACACGTCCCGTGAGGCATCTCTCTCCGGGAGTCATGTCTGTGGCTGTGAGAATCCTGCAATGCCTCATGGGATTCGTAGTTCCGCCACAGCTGGAGGGCCGCAGTTTGTCCATCCCCAGGGTAGGTAGCCTCAGCACTCCGGCTGTTGTTAAACTACAAGTCCCATGAGGCACTGCAAGACTCTGACCGCTACAGGCAGGACTCCTAAAGGCAGAAGCACGCTGGGATTTGTAGTTTCATCACAGGTTGCCCACCTTTCAGCCTGATGGGGGGGGGGGGTTTGTCACTTACCTGCGGCGCAGAGGGGGGCCGTCGCCAGGGAGATGGTGGAACGTCCCGCCGTCGGGAGTCCTGTCTCCATCGCTGTGTGTCAGAGGACTGTGAGTGCGCGGTGTCTGTGGATATTTATAGAGTGCACACCTATGGAGTCACACCCTGCACTCCATCTGACTCGTCTCCCTCCTGTGCCCTGACATGTGGTGACTGTCCCCTGGGCACCAGCCACACGTGACGCTTCAGCGGCGTGTCTCACCCGACAACGACTTCCTCCCTCCTGCTCCGCACGCTCACACTTGTTATTTAACAAGCTCCTCCTCCGCCGGCTCCTTACGGGATAGCGCCGCTTACTCGGCTGAGAATGCCGCTAATTGTTCGTCCCGCGCGAGGTCTTACCCGCCGCGTCACCCGAGGTGCTAAAAGATTGCCAGGAAATCTGACCTCAGGTCACTGAATCAGCGAAGGAATTTAAAGGTGAACTGCGGACACGCGGCGACCGTCATTAAAATCCTTTCCTCAATAGCCGGGAAGCATATAACGTCACTGTGTGTGTGCGTGTGTGTGCGTGCACCAAACCCAGATAGCACCTTGTAAAAGTAGAGGCGACATCATCACTGTGCTGTACATTACCTGCGCAGACAGCAGAGCTGTGGGAGGGGCCCATCAGGTTCCACCCACTACATGAGGGGGAGGGGACAAGACCGGTCGCCCTGCACAAGTAGAGAGAGAAGCAGTGACCGGTCTTTATTACAGGAGGGGGCGGAGACAAAACCAGTCGCCCTGCACAAGCAGAGAGAGAGCGGCAGTGACCGGTCTTTATTACAGGAGGGGGCGGAGACAAGACCAGTCGCCCTGCACAAGCAGAGAGAGCAGCAGTGACCCGGTATTTATTTCTGTTCATTGGTCTGTATAGTCTCATCTATCACTTCCTATGAGCCCGCCGTCCTCTGACACCAACTCACCAGAGAAGTCAGTTCCTGGGGGTGGGACAACTATGCCTGCATGAAGCCCTAACCCTCCTCTACATCCACCCAAAAGTTGGGCCCCCCTCGCCTGTAAGGGAGAACGAGGCCGGCTCCGGTAACATCGGAGTCTATAGGAACCACAAGCGCCGAGGCCTGGGCGCTCTCTGGCCAGCTGGCTCCATGCCCAGAGGGGTCAGGGGCACCAAACTCCGGGAGGCACCGGGGGAGGCATGACACTAACCCTGCTAGTCCTTTGGTGCCCGGGGGTCTCTTTACAGGGGGGGGGGGAGAAAAGACCAGCCGCCCTGCACAAGGAGAGAGAGTGGCAGTGAGCGGTCTTTATTACAGGAGGGGGCGGAGACAAGACCAGTCGCCCTGCACAAGTAGAGAGCGGCAGTGAGCGGTCTTTATTACAGGAGGGGGCGGAGACAAGACCAGTCGCCCTGCACCAGCAGAAAGAGCAGCAGTGACCCGGTATTTATTTCTGTTCATTGGTCTGTATAGTCTCATCTATCACTTCCTATGAGCCCGCCGTCCTCTGACACCAACTCACCAGAGAAGTCAGTTCCTGGGGGTGGGACAACTATGCCTGCATGAAGCCCTAACCCTCCTCTACATCCACCCAAAAGTTGGGCCCCCCTCGCCTGTAAGGGAGAACGAGGCCGGCTCCGGTAACATCGGAGTCTATAGGAACCACAAGCGCCGAGGCCTGGGCGCTCTCTGGCCAGCTGGCTCCATGCCCAGAGGGGTCAGGGGCACCAAACTCCGGGAGGCACCGGGGGAGGCATGACACTAACCCTGCTAGTCCTTTGGTGCCCGGGGGTCTCTTTCAAGTCCTGTTGGGTCCCCGGGAAATACCCTCCATTTCGATCGACAGGGCTCTGCACCAATGGGAGCCCGGGGCACCAAATGTTTGCCAGCCGTAGCACAAGGCCTCCTCTACCAGCCCCTGAGGGACCTGGAGATCAAAGGCTACCGAACTGCCGTAGAAGTCTACGGGAACAGCGACCCTCGACCCAACGGTTCCTCTTTTTGGGGGGATCACCGAGCGTGTGACCTCTCATGGACTCGTTTCTGGAGCTGTCGGGGGCAGGATTCCTCAGAGAAGGAGAGTCCTGGATCCCTCATCACACATGGGTCAGCACCCTCGGCCAATCTCCGGACTTCCCAGCGCCGTGCCAGACCTTTTGAGCTCCTCCAGTCACAGCCAGTCTTTCTAAATGCCCCGAGCTGGGGGTATGATGAGTCTGCGCTGCCCCGGCACTGACAATGCGCGAACCACGTCCTGATGAGGCTGCGAGCCAGAGCTTCCGGGGGCCAAATGTCACATGACCGGTGGACAATGTCCGTGAATGTGATGGCGAAGCTTCCACTTCTAGAAGGTTCTGACTCACTGGATGGAGACTCAGATCGGTCTACAAGGAGAAGTCCTTCAAGGATTCCCATCCAGAAGAAAGGGGGGG
>NW_017308456.1:4388-5450 GCF_000935625.1 Nanorana parkeri | reverse complement strand
AGAGAGTGGCAGTGAGCGGTCTTTATTACAGGAGGGGGCGGAGACAAGACCAGTCGCCCTGCACAAGTAGAGAGTGGCAGTGAGCGGTCTTTATTACAGGAGGGGGCGGAGACAAGACCAGTCGCCCTGCACAAGTAGAGAGCGGCAGTGAGCGGTCTTTATTACAGGAGGGGGCGGAGACAAGACCAGTCGCCCTGCACCAGCAGAAAGAGCAGCAGTGACCCGGTATTTATTTCTGTTCATTGGTCTGTATAGTCTCATCTATCACTTCCTATGAGCCCGCCGTCCTCTGACACCAACTCACCAGAGAAGTCAGTTCCTGGGGGTGGGACAACTATGCCTGCATGAAGCCCTAACCCTCCTCTACATCCACCCAAAAGTTGGGCCCCCCTCGCCTGTAAGGGAGAACGAGGCCGGCTCCGGTAACATCGGAGTCTATAGGAACCACAAGCGCCGAGGCCTGGGCGCTCTCTGGCCAGCTGGCTCCATGCCCAGAGGGGTCAGGGGCACCAAACTCCGGGAGGCACCGGGGGAGGCATGACACTAACCCTGCTAGTCCTTTGGTGCCCGGGGGTCTCTTTCAAGTCCTGTTGGGTCCCCGGGAAATACCCTCCATTTCGATCGACAGGGCTCTGCACCAATGGGAGCCCGGGGCACCAAATGTTTGCCAGCCGTAGCACAAGGCCTCCTCTACCAGCCCCTGAGGGACCTGGAGATCAAAGGCTACCGAACTGCCGTAGAAGTCTACGGGAACAGCGACCCTCGACCCAACGGTTCCTCTTTTTGGGGGGATCACCGAGCGTGTGACCTCTCATGGACTCGTTTCTGGAGCTGTCGGGGGCAGGATTCCTCAGAGAAGGAGAGTCCTGGATCCCTCATCACACATGGGTCAGCACCCTCGGCCAATCTCCGGACTTCCCAGCGCCGTGCCAGACCTTTTGAGCTCCTCCAGTCACAGCCAGTCTTTCTAAATGCCCCGAGCTGGGGGTATGATGAGTCTGCGCTGCCACGGCACTGACAATGCGCGAACCACGTCCTGATAACGCTGAGCGAAAGAGCTTA
>NW_017308456.1:0-4209 GCF_000935625.1 Nanorana parkeri | reverse complement strand
TTTGCCTCTGTGGCCCCCATTTGTCAATTCGGTTAAGGGGCCCCGACGGGGAGGACTCTCCTACGAAGCTCAGAATGACCCGGACCCACAGAAAGAGCTTCTTCCCGCTCATGTCTGAGATGCACAAAGATGGTACACCACACCCTATACACCCCAAAGATGGTACACCACACCCTATACCCCCCAAAGATGGTACACCACACCCTATACCCCCCAAAGATGGTACACCACACCCTATACCCCCCAAAGATGGTACACCACACCCTATACCCCCCAAAGATGGTACACCACACCCTATACCCCCCAAAGATGGTACACCACACCCTATACCCCCCAAAGATGGTACACCACACCCTATACCCCCCAAAGATGGTACACCACACCCTATACCCCCCAAAGATGGTACACCACACCCTATACCCCCCAAAGATGGTACACCACACCCTATACCCCCCAAAGATGGTACACCACACCCTATACCCCCCAAAGATGGTACACCACACCCTATACCCCCCAAAGATGGTACACCACACCCTATACCCCCCAAAGATGGTACACCACACCCTATACCCCCCAAAGATGGTACACCACACCCTATACCCCCCAAAGATGGTACACCACACCCTATACCCCCCAAAGATGGTACACCACACCCTATACCCCCCAAAGATGGTACACCACACCCTATACCCCCCAAAGATGGTACACCACACCCTATACCCCCCAAAGATGGTACACCACACCCTATACCCCCCAAAGATGGTACACCACACCCTATACCCCCCAAAGATGGTACACCACACCCTATACCCCCCAAAGATGGTACACCACACCCTATACCCCCCAAAGATGGTACACCACACCCTATACCCCCCAAAGATGGTACACCACACCCTATACCCCCCAAAGATGGTACACCACACCCTATACCCCCCAAAGATGGTACACCACACCCTATACCCCCCAAAGATGGTACACCACACCCTATACCCCCCAAAGATGGTACACCACACCCTATACCCCCCAAAGATGGTACACCACACCCTATACCCCCCAAAGATGGTACACCACACCCTATACCCCCCAAAGATGGTACACCACACCCTATACCCCCCAAAGATGGTACACCACACCCTATACCCCCCAAAGATGGTACACCACACCCTATACCCCCCAAAGATGGTACACCACACCCTATACCCCCCAAAGATGGTACACCACACCCTATACCCCCCAAAGATGGTACACCACACCCTATACCCCCCAAAGATGGTACACCACACCCTATACCCCCCAAAGATGGTACACCACACCCTATACCCCCCAAAGATGGTACACCACACCCTATACCCCCCAAAGATGGTACACCACACCCTATACCCCCCAAAGATGGTACACCACACCCTATACCCCCCAAAGATGGTACACCACACCCTATACCCCCCAAAGATGGTACACCACACCCTATACCCCCCAAAGATGGTACACCACACCCTATACCCCCCAAAGATGGTACACCACACCCTATACCCCCCAAAGATGGTACACCACACCCTATACCCCCCAAAGATGGTACACCACACCCTATACCCCCCAAAGATGGTACACCACACCCTATACCCCCCAAAGATGGTACACCACACCCTATACCCCCCAAAGATGGTACACCACACCCTATACCCCCCAAAGATGGTACACCACACCCTATACCCCCCAAAGATGGTACACCACACCCTATACCCCCCAAAGATGGTACACCACACCCTATACCCCCCAAAGATGGTACACCACACCCTATACCCCCCAAAGATGGTACACCACACCCTATACCCCCCAAAGATGGTACACCACACCCTATACCCCCCAAAGATGGTACACCACACCCTATACCCCCCAAAGATGGTACACCACACCCTATACCCCCCAAAGATGGTACACCACACCCTATACCCCCCAAAGATGGTACACCACACCCTATACCCCCCAAAGATGGTACACCACACCCTATACCCCCCAAAGATGGTACACCACACCCTATACCCCCCAAAGATGGTACACCACACCCTATACCCCCCAAAGATGGTACACCACACCCTATACCCCCCAAAGATGGTACACCACACCCTATACCCCCCAAAGATGGTACACCACACCCTATACCCCCCAAAGATGGTACACCACACCCTATACCCCCCAAAGATGGTACACCACACCCTATACCCCCCAAAGATGGTACACCACACCCTATACCCCCCAAAGATGGTACACCACACCCTATACCCCCCAAAGATGGTACACCACACCCTATACCCCCCAAAGATGGTACACCACACCCTATACCCCCCAAAGATGGTACACCACACCCTATACCCCCCAAAGATGGTACACCACACCCTATACCCCCCAAAGATGGTACACCACACCCTATACCCCCCAAAGATGGTACACCACACCCTATACCCCCCAAAGATGGTACACCACACCCTATACCCCCCAAAGATGGTACACCACACCCTATACCCCCCAAAGATGGTACACCACACCCTATACCCCCCAAAGATGGTACACCACACCCTATACCCCCCAAAGATGGTACACCACACCCTATACCCCCCAAAGATGGTACACCACACCCTATACCCCCCAAAGATGGTACACCACACCCTATACCCCCCAAAGATGGTACACCACACCCTATACCCCCCAAAGATGGTACACCACACCCTATACCCCCCAAAGATGGTACACCACACCCTATACCCCCCAAAGATGGTACACCACACCCTATACCCCCCAAAGATGGTACACCACACCCTATACCCCCCAAAGATGGTACACCACACCCTATACCCCCCAAAGATGGTACACCACACCCTATACCCCCCAAAGATGGTACACCACACCCTATACCCCCCAAAGATGGTACACCACACCCTATACCCCCCAAAGATGGTACACCACACCCTATACCCCCCAAAGATGGTACACCACACCCTATACCCCCCAAAGATGGTACACCACACCCTATACCCCCCAAAGATGGTACACCACACCCTATACCCCCCAAAGATGGTACACCACACCCTATACCCCCCAAAGATGGTACACCACACCCTATACCCCCCAAAGATGGTACACCACACCCTATACCCCCCAAAGATGGTACACCACACCCTATACCCCCCAAAGATGGTACACCACACCCTATACCCCCCAAAGATGGTACACCACACCCTATACCCCCCAAAGATGGTACACCACACCCTATACCCCCCAAAGATGGTACACCACACCCTATACCCCCCAAAGATGGTACACCACACCCTATACCCCCCAAAGATGGTACACCACACCCTATACCCCCCAAAGATGGTACACCACACCCTATACCCCCCAAAGATGGTACACCACACCCTATACCCCCCAAAGATGGTACACCACACCCTATACCCCCCAAAGATGGTACACCACACCCTATACCCCCCAAAGATGGTACACCACACCCTATACCCCCCAAAGATGGTACACCACACCCTATACCCCCCAAAGATGGTACACCACACCCTGTACACCCCAATGATACACCACACCCTATACACCCCAAAGATGGTACATCACATCCTATACACCCCAAAGATGGTACATCACACCCTATACACCCCAAAGATGTTACACCGCACCCTATGCACCCCAAAGATGGTACACCACACCCTATACACCCCAAAGATGGTACATCATACCCTATACACCCCAAAGATGGTACACCAAACCCTATACACCCCAAAGATGTTACACCGCACCCTATACACCCCAAAGATGGTACACCACACCCTATACACCCCAAAGATGGTACACCACACCCTGTACACCCCAATGATACACCACACCCTGTACACCCCAAAGAAATTCTTCAGCTCGTTTTTTCTCCCATATTACAGGTGAAAACAATCAACTGCCGATGATGTGTACGTCTCGCTCTCCCCTACCCCCCTCATACACAGACATTGAGTAATATGGAAATCATGACGACAGTGGAGGGCGATCCCAAAATAGATCATCGCATGGACCCGGGAATAGAACTTTACATAACGTATAATGGGGAATGTTTATCCAGCACACATGTCACTTCCTGTCCAGCAATCCCATAGATATCCATTGATCTCCATCACTCCCTCATAATGGGCACAGCGGGTGTACAGACCCGGGAAC
>NW_017308455.1:197634-198359 GCF_000935625.1 Nanorana parkeri | reverse complement strand
ACACCAAGGATCTTCTCCCAATAACGCCAAGGATCTTCACCAAGTAATGCCAAGGATCTTCTCCTAATAACACCAAGGATCTTCTCCCAATAACACCAAGGATCTTCACCTAGTAATGCCAAGTATCTTCACTTCTTCTCCCAATAACACCAAGGATCTTCACCTAGTAATGTCGAGTATCTTCACCCAATAACACCAAGGATCTTCACCCAATAACACCAAGGCTCTTCACCCAATAACTCCAAATATCTTCACCCAATAACACCAAGGATCTTCTCCCAATAACACCAAGGATCTTCTGCCAATAACACCAAGGATCTACTCCCAATAACAGCAAGGATCTACTCCCAATAACACCAAGGATCTTCTCCCAATAACACCAAGTATCTTCTCCTAATAACACCAAGGATCTTCACCCAATAACACCAAATATCTTCACCCAATAACACCAGGGATCTTCCCTCAATAACACCAAGGATCTTCACCCAATAATACCAAATATCTTCACCCAATAACACCAAGGATCTTCTCCCAATAACACCAAGGATCTTCTCCCAATAACACCAAATATCTTCACCCAATAACACCAAGGATCTTCACCCAATAACACCAAGGATCTTCTCCCAATAACACCAAGGGTCTTCTCCCAATAACCCCAAAGATCTTCACACCAATAACACCAATGATCTTCACCCAATAACACCAAATATCTTCACCCAATAACA
>NW_017308455.1:187937-196485 GCF_000935625.1 Nanorana parkeri | reverse complement strand
ACCCAATAACACCAAATATCTCCACCCAATAACACCAAGGAATTTCACCCAATAACACCAATGTAAGGAACATAGGAGCTCTCCCGAAATATATATCCTCTTCTCCAGCCCCCATCATGAACCACCCTCGGTGTCCGCATCTTCTCCCAATAAAAAACAGAAGTTGTTATCTGGATATACAGAACACACAGAGCACAAAGTCTTATTCACACCACGAGAGGTTTCTCGGGGCTGCAGTCCCTCTGAGCTCCACAAGGTGGTGACCTCAACTATACCCAGACCGGAAGTCTCTATGGAAAATGAATAGGAAGTGATGTCACCAATAAACAGGAAGTCCTAGCTGTGAGGTGATTTTGGAGGAAGTAGAGAGGAGACATTGCAGGAACTGGCAGCAGAGAAGGTAATAAGATATTATATTATATATACACCCCCCTTTTTTTTCACCAGAAGACACGACTATGGTGGTTCCTATCAGCGGACACAGAATTGTTCTGTAATGTAAATTTATATTAGCCATACCACGGGTGCCATTAAGACGAGAGGAAGGTGGGTTTTTCTTCCTCCACATGGTCCGAAACATGGTGGTTGGCCATGCAGATGGTTCTTCTGCTGAGTGAAGGATCATGGGAGCTACGTACAGATGACCCGTCCGTAGACGTGGCGGCTGCATTCGTTTTCTTGCTTTATTTTCACCCAGTGATCCTGCCAGTAGCACACTTCCTGTCCTCGGGTGACAACGCTCACTCACCATACTGTGTCTATTGTTGTCACGCTAGAACAGGACTGCAAAACATCTCCCCCATCTCCTGATCTCCATTACATAGAGGTTCTTGCTCACCCACCAACACTCCGATCCTCCAAATGACCATTAACACCATGGTGATTTTTTTTCTTCTAACTGCTCATCACTAACACCTCACATCCCCATCCTGATATCATACACCCAGTACAGTCCTCATCGTTCTCCTCTATCCCTCTACAGAGAGACCTCCAGAGATCACATGACCACATCCATGAGGATGGAGGAGGACCGGAGTCACATGACCGAGAGGATACTGAGCCTCACCCTGGAGATCATCTACCTGCTGACTGGAGAGGTGAGGAGGGTTCTGGGAGGTCACATGACCTGACCGGAGAGGTGAGGAGGATTCTGGGAGGTCACGTGACATCTTTTCTCTTTCGTTACAGCATTATCCACTTGTGAAGTCTGGTGATCATGTGACCATTATGGTGCCTCCACCTCACACCCTAAAACCCGAGAGACCCAACATGGAGAAGATTCTAGAAGTCACCAAGAAGATGGTGGAGCTGCTGACGGGAGAGGTGAGCTTTGCCAGGGATTCTGGGACATTATCCAGGAACAGACAAGGGGTGTGTCTGGGTGGTGACGGGAGAGGTGAGCGGTGCCGGGGATTCTGGGACATGATCCAGGAACAGACAAGGGGCGTGTCTGGGTGGTGACGGGAGAGGTGAGCGGTGCCGGGGATTCTGGGACATGATCCAGGAACAGACAAGGGGCGTGTCTGGGTGGTGTAGGACACCGGGATCTCTACAAGGACGTGGTGATGGAGAATGCCCCGCCCCTCACATCACCGGGTAAGAGGAGAGAGCAGTACGGAGGCTCCGCCTACATCCCCCATCATCTGATACACACATAGAAACAATGTATTCAGTCAGTGTGTGTGTTTCCTACAGATGGATCCAATAAGAGGAACCCACCAGAGAGATGTCCCCGCCCCCTGTATTCCTGGGACTCCACCCAGGAAGATCTCACCATCCCCCTCCATGATCAGGTCTGTGGGATGGAGCATCTAGAACATGAAAGAGACTCAGTATGTGGTCTTGTATTATGAAACCTCATATACTCCAACCATGTTCTTGGTTTAGGGTGAAGATCTGATAGATATAAAAGTTGATGTGAAAGCAGAAGAGGAGGAGACTTATGTGAGGGGCGATCAGTCCGTGAAAGAGGGTGAAATGATGGTGCCGGTTAAAGAGGAGGAATCTACAGATGGATCCAGTAAGAGGAACCAGCCAGAGAGATGCCCCCGCCCTCTGTATTCCCGGGACCCCACCCAGGAATATCTCACCATCCCCCACCATGATCAGGTGGGTGGAGTTGAGGGGCGGGAACATAAAGTGAGGGAACGCTCTGACATGTGGAGATGACGTGTGGACTCTACAAGATGAGATCTTCTATGTGATGTCACATCATAAATACTTCTATGTCACAGATGAGACTTTCTGCCGTTCTGTTGGTTTAGGGTGAAGATCTGATGAAGATGAAAGTTGAGGGTGAAGTAGAAGAGACGTATGTGAGGGATGATCAGCGATATACGGAGGAGGCCGGGATGATGAGGACATCCATAGAGGAGGACACGCCTACACAGATCAGCACAGGTGACCCATATTGTATTCTTTTGTTATCCGGGGGAGGGGCTGCCAGTCTATACTCTGAGCCTCTTGTTGATCAGAGATCACATGACCCAGTGCCTAGGCTTGTGGTTGGGTGAAAAGCATGCTCCTCCCTGTCCCCATTGGCTCCTCCTCTTTTGACAAGGCTGTGTCAATGTATAAGTGATCTAGGAGGAGGACCTTTGACTGAAGAGGGGAGGAGTCCCGGCTGGTTGGGACCTCCTCATAGAACATCTGCTCCCTCAGACCTCCTGATCCAGATGGAATGTTGAGTGAAGTCATCTAACCCTCTCATATCTCTCCATCATGTGTTTCTATGTTTCCAGGACACGCCATGGAGGAACCCTCAAAGGATCGTCTGACTTTATCTCCAGGTTGTAAGATGGAAGATGAGGACATCACAGCAGATTGTGCGGGAGAAGAGACAATGAGCTCAGCTATGGATGGTGGAGGTCACAGTGTGGATAGACCATGGGATCCCTCTGACTCTGAGCGACCTCGTCCTGTGGGGGATGGGGCCGGAATTCAGGGGGAGAAGACATTTCCTTGTCCGGAGTGCGGGGAAAGTTTTAGATCTGATTTAAGTCTTACTGTACATCAGAGATCTCACCCGGGTCCCCGGCTTCATTCCTGTCGGGAGTGCGGGAAATGTTGTTTTTCTAAATCTGCTCTGGTCATGCATCAGAAATCTCACGCAGGTAAGAAGCTTTATGCCTGTTTCGAGTGTGGGAAAAGTTTTATTTATAAATCCGCACTGATCACACATCAGAAATCTCACACAGGTGGTAAGCCCTTTTGCTGTCCTGAGTGTGGGGAATCTTTTGAACATAAATATCATCTTTCTGTACATCAGAGGTCACACACAGGTCAAAAGATTCATTCTTGTCCAGAATGCGGAAAAGGTTTTCTTCATCAGTCTGAACTAGTCTCGCATCGGAGCCTCCACACAGGTGAGAAGTCATTTTCCTGTTCTGAGTGCGGAAAATACTTTTCACGGAAATCCAATCTTTCTGCGCATCAGAGATTGCACAGGGGTGTGAAGTTTTACTCTTGTCCTGAGTGTGAGAAATGTTTCCTTCATAAATCGGCACTGGTGATACATCTGAGGTCTCATACTGGCGAGAAGCCATATTCTTGTTCTGAGTGCGGGAAAAGTTTTGCACAGAAGTCTCATCTTTCTGAACATGAGATACGCCATGCTGACAAGAGGCCGTATTCCTGCTCGGAGTGTGAGAAAAGTTTTATAAGTAAAACCGATCTCGCTAAACATCAGAAGTCGCACACGGGAGAGAAGCCGCATTCCTGTCCTGAGTGCGGGAAAAGTTTTCCATATAAATTCCGGCTCTCTGCTCATCTGAAATGTCACACAGGAGAGAAGCCGTATTCCTGTTCTGAGTGCGGGAAACATTTTGTATCTAAATCTAATCTCGCTAACCATCAGAGGTCGCACACTGGAGAGAAGCCATTCTGCTGCCTTGAGTGCAGGAAAAGTTTTTCATGGAAAGAAGCACTTGTCATACATCAAAGAATCCATGCAAGGGATAGGCCACACTCCTGCTCCGAGTGCGGGAAAAGTTTTGTGATAAAATCAGATCTTGCTAAACACCAGAAGTCCCACACTGGCGAGAGACCATATTCCTGCACCGAGTGTGGGAAAAGCTACCGGCTGAGATCACAGCTTGCAGTACACCAGATGTCTCACTCAGCGGAGAAGCCATATACCTGCTCTGAGTGCGGGAAAGGCTTTGTATGTAAAGCTAATCTTGCCATGCATCAGAGATCTCACACGGGTGAGAAGCCGTACTCCTGCGTTGAATGTGGGAAGTGTTATCAGCGGAAATCAGTGCTTGTCCGACATGAACAATCTCACGCAGCAGAGAAGCCATATTGCTGCCCTGAGTGTGGGAAACGTTTTTCACGGAAATTCAACGTTGCCAGACATCAGAAGTCCCACATAACCCTTGGGGCAGGGCATGTGAGTGTATTGAGTGCAGCAACACTACAGAGCTAGACCAACAAGTTCACTGCAGTATTGATCAGTCTGCAGAGAGAGCCCCCTGCTGGAGGAAAGTGGAAAATATGACTTTGTACAGTTAAAGATTTCCTCTATAAATATATATGAATAAAAATATATAATCTGCTTTATATGTTGTATTATATATATGCGTCTTCAGAATTGTATTGTTTTAGTTTTTGGGGGGGCGGGGTTTATTTTTTTTCATGCTCTGGGTTTTTCTACTTTCGTCATTTAGTAGGAGGAGCCTCCTCTGTAGTATACGGCAATAACTATTCGTGGATCAATATTTCCTCCCGGCACAGAATCTCTCAGCATTAGTAACCGGCAGATGTGCTTGGGCTGGATTCGCCGGCCGTACGAGCCGAGCCCCACTGAGGTCAACGGGAGGCCAATCTTTTCTTTTACCAAAACTTTTATTTGATTTAAAAGGTTACAAATACAGCGGCAACAAAAGTGCCACCACAGTGGCCGATCTTCTCATCGAGCAGAAGAAACCTGAGATTTCCCACACCGGACGATCCATCCTGTCACAACATGATAGCACCTTTGGACGTGGGTGGTTCTCTTGGATGGGGTTTTTGTCTTCTCCAGATGTTTCCTCCACCCTCTTCTTTTTTCCTGCCAAGAATGTTTATCCAAGAACACCAAAGATCTTCCTCCAATAGTGCCAAGGATCTTCACCTAATAACGCTAAAGATCTTCACGGAATAACACCAGGGTCGTCACCCAATAAGGCCAAGGATCTTCTCCCAATAAGGCCAAGGATCTTCTCCCAATAAGGCCAAGGATCTCCACCCAATAAGGCCAAGGATCGCCACCCAATAAGGCCAAGGATCGTCACCCAATAAGGCCAAGGATCGTCACCCAATAAGGCCAAGGATCTTCACCCAATAAGGCCAAGGATCTTCACCCAATAAGGCCAAGGATCGCCACCCAATAAGGCCAAGGATCGCCACCCAATAAGGCCAAGGATCGTCACCCAATAAGGCCAAGGATCGTCACCCAATAAGGCCAAGGATCGTCACCCAATAAGGCCAAGGATCTTCACCCAATAAGGCCAAGGATCGTCACCCAATAAGGCCAAGGATCGTCACCCAATAAGGCCAAGGATCTTCACCCAATAAGGCCAAGGATCTTCACCCAATAAGGCCAAGGATCTTCACCCAATAAGGCCAAGGATCTTCACCCAATAAGGCCAAGGATCTTCACCCAATAAGGCCAAGGATCGTCACCCAATAAGGCCAAGGATCTTCACCCAATAAGGCCAAGGATCGCCACCCAATAAGGCCAAGGATCGTCACCCAATAAGGCCAAGGATCGTCACCCAATAAGGCCAAGGATCTTCTCCCAATAAGGCCAAGGATCTTCACCCAATAAGGCCAAGGATCTTCACCCAATAAGGCCAAGGATCTTCACCCAATAAGGCCAAGGATCTTCACCCAATAAGGCCAAGGATCTTCACCCAATAAGGCCAAGGATCGTCACCCAATAAGGCCAAGGATCGCCACCCAATAAGGCCAAGGATCGCCACCCAATAAGGCCAAGGATCGTCACCCAATAAGGCCAAGGATCGTCACCCAATAAGGCCAAGGATATTCACCCAATAAGGCCAAGGATCGCCACCCAATAAGGCCAAAGATCGCCACCCAATAAGGCCAAAGATCGCCACCCAATAAGGCCAAGGATCTGCTCCCAATAAGGCCAAGGATCTTTTCCCAGTAAGGCCAAGGATCTTTTCCCAGTAAGGCCAAGGATCTTTTCCCAGTAAGGCCAAGGATCTTCTCCCAATAAGGGCAAGGATTGTCACCCAATAAGGCCAAGGATATTCACCCAATAAGGCCAAGGATATTCACCCAATAAGGCCAAGGATCGCCACCCAATAAGGCCAAAGATCGCCACCCAATAAGGCCAAGGATCACCACCCAATAAGGCCAAGGATCGTCACCCAATAAGGCCAAGGATATTCACCCAATAAGGCCAAGGATCTTCTCCCAATAAGGCCAAGGATCTTTTCCCAGTAAGGCCAAGGATCTTCTCCCAATAAGGCCAAGGATCTTTTCCCAGTAAGGCCAAGGATCTTTTCCCAATAAGGCCAAGGATCTTTACCCAGTAAGGCCAAGGATCTTCTCCCAATAAGGCCAAGGATTGTCACCCGATAAGGCCAAGGATATTCACCCAATAAGGCCAAGGATCGCCACCCAATAAGGCCAAGGATCGCCACCCAATAAGGCCAAAGATCGCCACCCAATAGGCCAAGGATCTTTTCCCAATAAGGCCAAGGATCTTCTCCCAATAAGGCCAAGGATCTTTTCCCAGTAAGGCCAAGGATCTTCTCCCAATAAGGCCAAGGATCTTTTCCCAGTAAGGCCAAGGATCTTCTCCCAATAAGGCCAAGGATCTTTTCCCAGTAAGGCCAAGGATCTTTACCCAGTAGGGCCAAGGATCTTCACCCAATAGTGCCAAGGATCTTCACTCGATAAGGCCAAGGATCTTCATTCACCTTTGGACGTAGGTGGTTCTATTGGATGGGGTTTTTGTCTTCTCTGGAAGTTTCCTCCACCCTCTTCTTTTTTCCTGCCAAGAATCTTTATCCAAGAACACCAAAGATCTTCCCCCAATAGTGCCAAGGATCTCCACCTAATAACGCCAAAGATCTTCACCCAATAACACCAAGAATCTTCACCCAATAAGGCCAAGGATCTTCACCCAATAAGGCCAAGAATCTTCAACCAATAAGGCCAAGGAACTTCTCCCAATAAGCCCAAGGATCTTCACCCAATGAGGCCAAGGATCCTCACCCAATAAGGCCAAGGATCTTCACCCAATAAGGCCAAGGATCTTCATCCAATAAGGCCAGGGATCTTCATCCAATAAGGCCAGGGATCTTCATCCAATAAGGCCAAGGATCTTCACCCAATAAGGCCAAGGATCTTCAACCAATAAAGTCAAGGATCTTCATTCACTAAGACTTAGGATCTTCACCTAGAAATGCCAAGGATCTTCAACCAATAAGACTAAGGATCTTCACCCAAGAAGGCCAAGGATCGTCACCCAATAACACCAAAGATACTCTACTAGTAACGCCAAGAAACTTCATTCACTAAGGCTTAGGATCTTCAACCACTAAGACCAGGGATCTTCACCCAATTATGTCAAGGATCCTCACCCAATAAGCACTGTGACCTTACAGAGGCCTGCTACTTGTCAATGAAGCCACCTGCATATGACAATACAGCAGTCTGTACACAGTCCAGCACCGCCAGAAGCAACATGTCTCATCGTCAGACATCTTCACTCAACACAAGTCCCAAGTATTTGGTACCTCTAGATCCTCTGCAAGTAACGCATTTGCCATCCAACATGCAAAGGCCGAACCAGTGAAAGCCAGAGCAGCCTTTGTTGAGCAAAAAATGCAGATAAGAAAAAAGAAAGCGCGGCTAGATGCTGAGGGAGCTGAGGTTAGAAGCCGAGGGAGCTGCGGTTAGAAGCCGTGGGAGCTGAGGTTAGAAGCTGAAGGAGCTGAGGTTAGAAGCTGAAGAAGCTGAGGGAGCTGAGGTTAGAAGCCGAGGGAGCTGAGGTTAGAAGCCGAGGGAGCTGACGTTAGAAGCCGAGGGAGCTGCGGTTAGAAGCCGTGGGAGCTGAGGTTAGAAGCTGAAGGAGCTGAGGTTAGAAGCTGAGGGAGCTGCGGTTAGAAGCTGAGGGAGCTGCGGTTAGAAGCTGAAGGAGCTACGGTTAGAAGCTGAGGGAGCTGCGGTTAGAAGCTGAAGGAGCTACGGTTAGAAGCTGAGGGAGCTGCGGTTAGAAGCTGAAGGAGCTACGGTTAGAAGCTGAGGGAGCTGGGGTTAGAAGCTGAGGGAGCTGGGGTTAGAAGCTGAAGGAGCTACGGTTAGAAGCTGAGGGAGCTGCGGTTAGAAGCTGAGGGAGCTGAGGTTAGAAGCTGAAGGAGCTGAGGTTAGAAGCTGAGGGAACTGCTGTTAGAAGCTGAGGTTAGAAGCTGAGGGAGCTGCGGTTAGAAGCTGAGGGAGCTGCGGTTAGAAGCTGAGGGAGCTGCGGTTAGAAGCTGAGGGAGCTGCGGTTAGAAGCTGAGGGAGCTGCGGTTAGAAGCTGAGGGAGCTG
>NW_017308455.1:170262-187886 GCF_000935625.1 Nanorana parkeri | reverse complement strand
GTCGAGGGAAGCTGGGGTAAAAAACTGAGGAAGCTGCGGTTAGAAGCTGAGGGAGCTGAGGTTAGAAGCTGAGGGAGCTGCGGTTAGAAGCTGAAGGAGCTATGGTTAGAAGCTGAGGGAGCTGCGGTTAGAAGCTGAGGGAGCTGTTGTTAGAAGCTGAAGGAGCTGAGGTTAGAAGCTGAAGGAGCTGAGGTTAGAAGCTGATGGAGCTGAGGTTAGAAGCTGAAGGAGCTGTGGTTAGAAGCTGAGGGAGCTGAGGTTAGAAGCTGAGGGAGCTGAGGTTAGAAGCTGAAGGAGCTGCGGTTAGAAGCTGAGGGAGCTGCGGTTAGAAGCTGAGGTTAGAAGCTGAAGGAGCTGAGGTTAGAAGCTGAGGGAGCTGAGGTTAGAAGCTGAGGGAGCTGCGGTTAGAAGCTGAGGTTAGAAGCTGAAGGAGCTGAGGTTAGAAGCTGAGGGAGCTGAGGTTAGAAGCTGAGGTTAGAAGCTGAGGTTACAGCCCAAAACGTATGATTACACACATCCTTTCCACCATAGCAACCCACAGCCGGCTCATCAAGCCAGAGTAGACTTTGCAAAGTTATTTGCACGACGCAAGTTAGTCGCCAAAGGACTTGGAAAGTTTAACGATCTCCCTGAAGGCTACAGGGCCTGGTGACCCCCCCCTTCCACAATGCTGATAGGGGCTTAGACCTTTCGTGTAGTGAAGAGATAGACCTCCTGATCCAATGGCTCGGGAACAAGTCCACTGAGCATTTGAAACATCTCACCATGCCAAGTGAGGTCAGTGTAAGACACACAGAACGGGGCAGCCCCATGGACTTTACACTAGCGAGCACGGCGGGGAGGAAGACCACACTACTACATCTACACCAGAGGTCCACAAAGGTGGAAAGTCCTGCTCCAGAATCTGTCTAGGTCATAATCTACTCAGCTGGTAAAATTGACAAAGCTTTATAGCTTCACAGGTCTACCGGCTCCTCTAACCCGGAGAAAAAAGTCAAAGATCATTGTAAGCAGTGCCCCCTGCACCACAAGCCGCATCCTCTCCCGAAATACAGAGCCTTCAGAGAGAAGTCCATGGAGGTCCACAAAGGAGAACAATGTCTGCTACAAGTGCTACTCATCAACATCTCACTTAGCCAAGGACTGTGAGGTCAGAATGGGCCAGCCCCATGGACTTTACAAGGCACAGACCACACTAGTGAGCACAGCGGGGACGAGGAACGCACTACTACATCTACACCAGAGGTCACCATGTACAGAGGTCCACAAAGGTGGGAAGTCCTGCTCTAAAATCTCTCTAGGTCAGAGTCTACTCAGCAGGTAAAAGCCATTAAGCGTTACGCCATTCTTGATGATCAACGTAACAAGTCTTTAGCCGGCTCAACCGTCTTTGGTATGTTTGGGATTAAAAGCTCCGGCATTCCCTTCTCCATAAAAACCTGTTCAGGAATAGTGGAGACGGAGGGGAGGAGAGCATCTGGCTATCGAGTTAAGTCAAACATGCCTGTCCTTACCCACTCTCATCGAAAGTGATCAGATCCCTGATCATAGATCTGAAATCCCTACACCGGATGTAGCGGGTCACCACCCACACATGGAACGCATGGCGCATCTGATACCAGAACTTGATCCTCAGGCGCAGATAGTCCTTAGGAGAGACACCAAGCGAGAGCTCAGATTACTGGTCCCTATGCCCAGAAGTTAGACCTCGGATGGGTCATGATAGGAGATGTCCACCTAGGACGCATGCACAACCTCTGTTAACCTCATGCTTAAACGTCCTTCTCTTTGCCAGCCGTGCCACAATCAGTTCCTCATAAAGGAACCCATTTGCCTTGTCCCTTTATAGGCCCCCCCAAGTGACAACGTCGCCTGTGACAGTGACCAAGACCATACAGGGTCCTTCAAAGAACAACCCAGGGACAATGTCTATTGAGGACAAACTCTTCTTAGAAATAATGGAACGGGGACTAGTCAAAGATGACACCAACAGTTGGGTGGCACTGGAGGTATCAGGATGTCCTGCAGATCTTAAAGGAAGGGGTCAGTGTGGTTTCGGAGTGTAGAACTTTGTACAATCATTAGACCCGTCACGTATACTATTTCTCTCCCTCTCGGTGGGGTGGAGATGACCCATCTAGAAGGATATACAGAACATACACACACACAGCACAAGGCCGTGTTCATACAACGAGAGGTTTCTCGGGGGGCTGCAGTTCCTCTGAGCTCCACAAGGTGGTGATCTCACCTATACCCAGACAGGAAGTCTCTATGGAACCTACAGACAGGAAGTTCCAGGTGAGAGGTGAGTGGGGAGGAAGTAGAGAGGAGACATTGCTGGAACTGGCAGCAGAGGAGGTAATAAGATATTCCAAATTTACACCCGGTAGACCTCCCCGTTGTGTCCTCTTCTCTGACCCGCAGACATGACTATGGTTGGCGTCAGCGGGTACAAAATGATTCTGTAATATAATGTAACTAAATGTTAACTATACGGCGGGGCCATTAGAACAAGAGGAAGGAGTCCTAACATGGTCTGAAACATGGTGGTTGGCCTCCCAGATGCTTCTTCTTCTTCTGAGTGAAGGATCATGGGAGCTACGTACAGATTAGACGTCCTTAGATGTGGTGGCTGCCTTCCTTTTCTTCTTCCCTATAGTCACCCCTCATATCCCCCATCCTGATATTATAAACCAACACAGTCCTCATCATTCTCCTCTACAGAGACCTCCAGAGATCACATGACCACATCAATGAAGATGGAGGAGGACCGGAGTCATGGTAGATGACTAACAAGTATTCATAGTTATGATTTATACACAAAAATGTTTGTTATAATATAATTTTTATTGTATCTTTAGAGTGGAATCCTCGGGGAATATAATATTGTTGTTAAAGAGGACGAAGAGGAGTACGGTGTGATGGAGGAGTTTTCTGAAGGACACAAGGATCTCTACAAGTACAAGATGATGGAGCCATTTAGTAAGAGGAACCCACCAGAGAGATGTCCCCGCCCCCTGTATTCCCGGGACTCCACCCAGGAAGGTCTCACCATCCCCCGCCACGATCAGGTCGGTGGAGTTGAGGGGCGGGAACATAAAGTGATGGAACGCTCTGACATGTGGAGATGACGTGTGGACTCTACAAGATGAGATCTTCTATGTGATGTCACATCATAAATACTTCTATGTCACAGATGAGACTTTCTGCCGTTCTGTTGGTTTAGGGTGAAGATCTGATGAAGATGAAAGTTGAGGGTGAAGTAGAAGAGACGTATGTGAGGGATGATCAGCGATATACGGAGGAGGCCGGGATGATGAGGACGTCCATAGAGGAGGACACGCCTACACAGATCAGCACAGGTGGGTCATATTATATTCTTGTTATTTTTCCTAGATAGAATTCTTCTCAAAGTCCACCACAGTGCTTCTCATTACCAGAAGGCCTTCTGGCCCCTTATTCTGTGGTGAAGGGTCTACAAGGCTGAACTTTGAATCTCTTGTCCCAGCTGGTTGGGACCTCCTGATAGAACATCCGCTCCCTCAGACCTCCTGATCCAGATGGAATGTTGAGTGAAGTCATCTAACCCTCTCATATCTCTCCATCATGTGTTTCTATGTTTCCAGGACACGCCATGGAGGAACCCTCAAAGGATCGTCTGACTTTATCTCCAGGTTGTAAGATGGAAGATGAGGACATCACAGCAGATTGTGCGGGAGAAGAGACAATGAGCTCAGCTATGGATGGTGGACGTCACAGTGTGGATAGACCATGGAATCCCTCTGACTCTGAGCGACCTCGTCCTGTGGGGGATGGGGCCGGAATTCAGGGGAAAAATAACTTTTTGTGTCCTGATTGTGGGGAAAGTTTTAAATCTGAATTAGGTCTTACTGAACATCAGAGGTCTCACACGGTTGAGGAGCTTCATTCCTGTTTAGAGTGCGGGGAATCATTTCTACATAAATATCACCTTACTGTACATCAGAGATCTCATGCGGGTGAGGCGCTTCATTCCTGTCCTCAGTGTGGGAAAAGCTTTCTTTATAAATCGGAACTTGTTATACATGAGAGATCTCACACAGGTGAGAAGCCATTTTCCTGTCTTGTGTGTGGAAAAAGTTTTGTATGTAAATCTAATCTCACTTTGCATCAGCGGTCTCATACAGGGGAAAAGCCATATTCCTGCTCTGAGTGTGGGAAAAGTTTTGTGAAAAAATCGGATCTTACGAAACATCACCTCTCTCACACAGGGGAAAGGCTATATTCTTGCTCTGTGTGCGGGAAATGTTTTCTACGTAAATCTCATCTCAATGAGCATCAGAAGTCTCATACAGGGGAGAAGCCGTTTTCCTGCTCTGTGTGCGGGAAAAGTTTTATACGCAAGTCTCATCTCTCTGTGCATGAGAGGTTGCATACAGGTGAGAAGCCATATTCCTGCTTTGAGTGTGGAAAATGTTTCATATGTAAGACTCATCTCAACGTGCACCAGAAGTCTCACTCCGGGGAGAAGCCTTATTCCTGCTCCGATTGCGGGAAACGTTTCAATCGTAAGTCTCATATTGCTGTGCATCAGAGGTCTCACACAGGTGAGAAGCCGTATTCCTGCTCTGCGTGCGGAAAATGCTTTAAACAGAAACCGCAACTTATCAGACATGAAAGATCTCATGTGGGGGAGAAGCCCTATACCTTTCCCGATTGAGGGGAATGTTTCCTGAATAAATCCAGAGTCTCTGTGCATCAGATATGCTAGTCAGGTAGACACCAAACATGCTTAGAGTAACAGGTCCAGAAGGCTAATAAAACACATTAGACCCATCAAGATCTAAGTCATATTTGGTGTCTAATAAATCTTATTTCATTCTGTTATATAATACGTTGGTTGTTGGATTGTGAAACCTTGTCGGATGTGTGTGTGTCTGCTGAGTATACAAATATTTTTGACCACACCCCTTGAACCCTTTGGGTAGATATGAATCTAGAACACTCTCCCCATGGACAAGAAAAGCTGTCCCAGTTCTGGCCCTCGTTTTACCATTGAACCACCACTTGAAATGTTGAGAGTGATGTGAAGAGGGCCTAGTGACTCCTCAAGCCTCCCTGCAAGCGATCGAACCAAAGACTCGACGGATGTGACTGTTTTGTAATATCTTTTCTGTAAGCATTTCCCGCACATGTACTTCACATTAAAATATTTAAAACTCATTCAGCTGATTTTCTACATGCTCTAAGTAAACATTTAATAACCTCAGCCCTGTAAACAGCTCATGTGTTGTAAACTCTGTTGGCTTCCTGTATGGGTGTGGCAGCAAATGATGTGCCAATTGCACCAAAGCATTGGGTGTTGTATCTGATGGCAGGGCTAAGAGGTAAAGCCCTGGAGGCCTATGTTGAATAGCCAACTGCGAGGGTTGATGACTATGAGGTCATGAGGATAATATAAGTATCAACATCAGAGGTCTGCTGCAAGAAATTCAGGTTGTGCAGAGCAGATATGCAGACACATAGGTGTGGTACGCTGCCTGGGCACCACATTCTACCTGTGGACTTAAGGACTGAAAGAAAGATTCCCTGGAGGGCCTGATGATCCGTTATCTCCAAATCAGTTGAATCTCTAAATGCGCTAAACATTAAATAGCGTGTACTCAGTGAAGAGCTCCTGCATTGTAAACTCTGCTATATTCCTATGTGGCTGTGGCAGCAAATGATGTGCCAGATGCAGTGGGCCCTGTATCCGATTGCAGGGCTGAGAGGCAAAGCCCAGGAGGCCTATGTGGAGTTGTCAACTGAGAAGGATGATGGGCCATGAGGATGGAATAAGTATGAAGTATGAGTTGACCTCAAGAGGTCTACTGCAAGAAATTCAGGTTACTACAGAAAAGATGGATGAGTTATGCTGTCTGGACACCACATTCCTGCAGTGGGCTAAAGGACTGAAAAAAGATTCCCTGGAGGGCCTGATGATCCACTGTTATCTCTAAATCCGTAGAATGCTCTATGTAAACATGAAATACCCTGTGATGGGCTCCTATATTGTAAACTCTGTTACATTGCTGTCTGGGTGTGGCAGCAAATGATGTGCCCTTTGCTCTAGATGTTTCCCTGGAGGTGCCTGATGATCCAGCAACTCCTATACATCTGTTGCCATGATGGGCCACAAAGGTGAGTCGGCCAAAGTGGCTCAGAAACAGCAGATAGCTACATAAACACTTGAGTATCTGACCACCACGGGGTTCCCCCACAGTGGCTGGAAAAGAGGGGAGTCACCAAAGGCTGCAGCTGGGGCGGCGACTAGAGCTCCCGGTAACAAGCCAACATCAGATGATACCCCCAGAATTTATACTTGTAGCAAGCCCAGACACCTCGGGTCCAGAGCAGAAGAACCTGACTGGCCAACCAGCCGGGACCCATTCCTTTGTGCTGTTCATAAGTAGGAAGCGAAGGGGCAACAAAGCCGACCTACCGGCTGTCATCACGAACAACCAACACGATACTGGCTTTTCGAGACACTGGGGTAGAAGTCACACTCGCTTGCCCTAAGCTGGTGGGCAAAAAGGAAATGATCCTGAAGAAGATCCTTGCTCTCACTTGGGTTGAGGGACCCCACTCAGGTGGCTTCTCCTGACCAGCCACACACCCGGGCAGACCTTTGTAGAGTCAAAGGGAAGGAACTGGGAACAGGTCCCCCAGGGGTCCACAGACACTTCACCATTTGAACTCATAGAAGGAAGGTGTGTGAGAGGACCATCCAGGACACTTGGGAGGGCGAGATTTTGGACCCGAAGACTTCACCATTTGGACTCATAGAAGGAAGGCTGGCGGCGACTAGAGCTCCCGGTAACAAGCCAACATCAGATGATACCCCCAGAATTTATACTTGTAGCAAGCCCAGACACCTCGGGTCCAGAGCAGAAGAACCTGACTGGCCAACCAGCCGGGACCCATTCCTTTGTGCTGTTCATAAGTAGGAAGCGAAGGGGCAACAAAGCCGACCTACCGGCTGTCATCACGAACAACCAACACGATACTGGCTTTTCGAGACACTGGGGTAGAAGTCACACTCGCTTGCCCTAAGCTGGTGGGCAAAAAGGAAATGATCCTGAAGAAGATCCTTGCTCTCACTTGGGTTGAGGGACCCCACTCAGGTGGCTTCTCCTGACCAGCCACACACCCGGGCAGACCTTTGTAGAGTCAAAGGGAAGGAACTGGGAACAGGTCCCCCAGGGGTCCACAGACACTTCACCATTTGAACTCATAGAAGGAAGGTGTGTGAGAGGACCATCCAGGACACTTGGGAGGGCGAGATTTTGGACCCGAAGACTTCACCATTTGGACTCATAGAAGGAAGGCGTGTGAGAGGACCATCCAGGACACTTGAGAAGGCGAGATTTTGACCCGAAGACTTCACCATTTGGACTCCTAGAAGGAAGGCGTGTGGGAGGACCATCCAGGAGACTTGAGATGGCAAGATTTTGACCCGAAGACTTCACCATTTGGACTCATAGAAGGAAGGCGTGTGAGAGGACCATCCAGGACACTTGGGAGGGCGAGATTTTGGACCCGAAGACTTCACCATTTGGACTCATAGAAGGAAGGCGTGTGAGAGGACCATCCAGGACACTTGAGAAGGCGAGATTTTGACCCGAAGACTTCACCATTTGGACTCATAGAAGGAAGGCGTGTGAGAGGACCATCCAGGAGACTTTGGTGGGCATGATTTTTGACTCGGAGACTTCACCATTTGGACTCGCATAAGGAAGTTGTGTGAGAGGACCATCCAGGAGACTTTGGTGGGCAAGGTTGCTGGCCCCCGAGAGGCAGATCCAACGTTAGACTTGCTAGATGACACTCAGACCTCAATACCAGTTCACATCTCTCTTCAACACAGGAAACTCAGCTGGTGGAAGCCCTTGTGGCACAATGTGACCATTCTACATGGAAACCAGGGCGGGGGCACCATGTAGTCCACAAGGTAAACACGGGGGCGTGGCCTTCCAATAAAACCAGTGAAGGCAGACTTGTAGAAGGAGACTGAGGAGATGCTGTAGTTTGGGGGTCATACAAAAGTCTCACCATACTTGGACATCACTGGTGGCTTAGGTCCCCATAAATGGTCAGACAACCAGGTAACGCATGGAATGCAGGAAGCTGAATGCCGTCACTACTCCTGATGCCTACCCAAAGCCCAGAGTCAATGAGATGTTCGATAAGATGGCCGCCACCTGCTAACAATGGTGGAACGGGCCAGTGAGTAATGGCGGACTCCCCGAGCACCAGAGGCTTGGGAAGAATCAGCCTTCATCACCCCATTCAGATGTTTCAAGCTCAGAGTATTGCCGTGTAGGATGAAGAACGTATCATCCACCTTTCAGAAGGTCATGAATGATCTGCGGGAAGGGCTGCCTGTGGGTCTCTTCAGGGCTGTACAGGTGGGTGCTGGTCTCTGCCGGTTGGTGCTGGGCTCTCCGGGGCTGAACGGATGGGTTCCCGGGCTCCAGGGATATAAGTGCGGGTGCGGGGCTGTCCTTTGTTGTGCCGTCTGGGGAAGGAGCATGAGGTGATGTGCGGCCGGACTGTCAAAGACAGCAGCAGGCTGCCTGAGGTCCCCAGCAAGCACGGGACCTCAGGCAGCTGCTCCTGTTTAAAAATTTAAAGGGCCAGTATTGGCCTTTAGTATTGGGGCATTATCTAAAGTAACAGGACTCGTGAAAACGCCCTGCATCAGGCTCGTTACTAGTATCTGTATCGGGACCTCCCTACGGTACAATTTCCCATATCTCCCTTTCTCTTTCTTTCTGGACTTTGGGCGCCAACAAGCTACAAGATATGATCCTAGCTTTGACTTTACACCGTCATGTGCTGCTCCCTTCAAGACCTAACCCTCCCGAACCTCCAGTACACGAGACTGATGTGATTCCTCCAGATTCTCTTCACAGGTCTACCGGTACCTCTAACCCGTAGACGAAGGTCAAAGATCCTGGTAAGAAGTGTCCCCTGTACCTCAAGCCGCATCCTCTCCGGTTATACAGAGCCTTCAGAGAGAAGTCCATGGAGGTCCTCAAAGCCATCCATGAAGGAGAACGTCTGCTACAAGTTCTACTCATCAGCATCTCACCTAGCCAAGGACTGTGAGGTCAGAATGGGCCAGCCCCATGGACTTTACAAGGCACAGACCACACTAGTGAGCACAGCGGGGACGAGGAACGCACTACTACATCTACACCAGAGGTCACCATGTACAGAGGTCTACAAAGGTGGAAAGTCCTGCTCCACAATCTGTCTAGGTCAGAGTCTACTCAGCAGGTAAAAGCCATTAAGCGTTACGCCATTCTTGATGATCAACGTAACAAGTCTTTAGCCGGCTCAACCGTCTTTGGTATGTTTGGGATTAAAAGCTCCGGCATTCCCTTCTCCATGAAAACCTCGCCAGGAATAGTGGAGACGGCGGGGAGGAGAGCATCTGGCTACCGAGTTAAGTCAAACATGCCTGTCCTTACCCACTCTCATCGAAAGTGATCAGATCCCTGATCATAGATCTGAAATCCCTACACCGGATGTAGCGGGTCACCACCCACACATGGAACGCATGGCGCATCTGATACCAGAACTTGATCCTCAGGCGCAGATAGTCCTTAGGAGAGACACCAAGCGAGAGCTCAGATTACTGGTCCCTATGCCCAGAAGTTAGACCTCGGATGGGTCATGATAGGAGATGTCCACCTAGGACGCATGCACAACCTCTGTTAGGCTCATGCTTAGACGTACACTAGGGACCGGACGTCCTTCTCTTTTCCAGCCGTGCCACGATCGGTTCTTCATAAAGGAACCCATTTACCGTACGCGACCCATTTGCCTTGTCCCCTCATAGGCCACCCCAAGTGACAACCTCGCCTGTGACAGTGACCAAGACCATACAGGGTCCTTCAAAGAACAAAAGAGGACAACCCAGGGACAATGTCTATTGAGGACATTCTTGATGGTCAAAGTAAGAAGTCTTTAGCCAGCTCAACCGTCTTTGATATGTTTGGTATGAAAAGCCCCGGCATTCCCTTCTCCATAAAAACCTGTTCCGGAATATTGCAAACGAAGGGGGAGGAGAGCATCTGGCCACCGAGTTGAGTCTACTGATGGACAAACATGCCTGTCCTTACCAACTTATCGAAAGCAATCAGATCCCTCATCAAAGATCTGAAATCCCTACACCAGATGTAGCGGGTCACCACCCACACATGGAACGCATGGCGCACTTGATCCTCAGGCGCAGATAGTCCTACTTCTTCGGAGAGACATCTTACGAGTTCACCAAGCGAGAACTCACATTACTGGTCCCTATGCCCAGAAGTTAGACCTCGGATGGGTCATGATAGGAGATGTCCACCTAGGACGCATGCACAACCTCTGTTAGGCTCATGCTTAGACGTACACTAGTGAACGGACATCCTTCTCTTTTCCAGCCGTGCCACGATCGGTTCCTCATGAAGGGTTTGCCGTACGCGCCCCCCCCAAGTGACAACGTCGCCTGTGACAGTGACCAAGACCATACAGGGTCCTTCAGAGAACAAAAGAGGACAGGGACAATGTCTACTGAGGACAAACTCTTCTTAGAAATAATGGAACGGGGACTAGTCAAAGAAGACACCAACAGTTGGGTGGCACTGGAGTTATCAGGAGGAGGTCCTGCAGATCTTAGAGAAAGGAAGGGGTCAGTGAGTGTAGAACTTTGTACAATCATTAGACCCGTCACATATATGTCTATCCCTCTCGGTGGGGATGGAGATGACCCATCTATGAGGATAGACAGAGCATACAGCACAAGGCCGTGTTCACACTACGAGAGGTTTCTCGGGGCTGCAGTTCCTCTGAGCTCCACCAGGTGGTGATCTCGCCTATACCCCAGACAGGAAGTCTCTATGGAAAATGAACCGGAAGTGATGTCACAAAGACAGGAAATTCTAACTTTTAGGGGGATTTGAGAGGAACTAGAGAGGAGACATTGCTGGAACTGGCAGCAGAGGAGGTAATAAGATATTTAAACATGATTTATATTAACCACTTCATGTCCAGGCCATTGTTCAGTTTTCAGCGCCGAGGTCCGTCACGCAACGCTGCGCCGACGTGAATTTTATACCATTTTTTGGGGGACGGATAGAGCTTTCTTTTGGGGGTATTTAATCACCACCTGGGGGGGGGCTTTTATTTTTTACTATATAAGTTTAAAAAAAAAGTACCCTAAATCTTGAAAAGAAAATTCCCTTCGAAATGTTATGAAACATTTATTATCACCCCAATTTTTGGGGGTAAAATATAAAAGGCGGGGGTCACGTCGGGCAAATAGACGCCAAACATGTTGAGCCTTAAGAATCCCCCCTATGCGATAGCCAATTTCACACGACAGGTCCTCTTTGTGGAGACGTCAGTGGTCTCCGAGACCCCTAATGTCGCCTAGGGGGCCTCCAGAGAAGCTGATGAAGAAGCGGAGATCTGCTCCATCAGCTTCCCTCCGGCTTCTGTACCGGAGAGCGACACTGCACCGCAGGAAGTGATGTCGTAGACAGAGATCGAAAGGGAGATCGCGTACTGATCTCCCTTTTGATCTCCTGTGACAAAGTCAACCGTGCCGGGCACAGAGGATCTCGGGGGCGACGGAGGTATGGGGGGTGAGGTAGGTCTTTTCTAGTGAGAAGGGCCACAAATTTTCCTGACCCCCCCCCCCGGAAGCGCGAGGCTCCTGGCGGACAAGAACGACTCCGGTCTACCTACCACGGAGGCCGGCGGACCACCGATCCTCCAGGACCTGCCGAAACAGGTCCACCGAGTACTAGGTTGGCTGGGTCTCTCCCCCGAAGAGAGACCCCCCCCCCCACACAGGGGGGAGGAGGCAGAGGGGCCCATTTGTAGGTCACAGAACCTCCTCCCCAACCTCGGGAAAGAGGCCCCCAAAGGTACCCGCACCCTCCGTCATCTGTGAGAGTCAATCGTGCTAAATCTGAAGTGCCAGTGCACCACGCTGCCCTCCAACCCTCCAGCCAGACCAAGCAAGCACCCGTCCCCATCAGAAGGTAGTGCCATCCGAAATTCATCCCTACCACCGGGGACAAGCCCGGCGTAGCTGGACCAGAATCTACCCGGGAGAGACTGAACCCCATCCGGCACCCACCTATTACACCGGCAAATACTAAGCCACCTCCCACCTTTCTACATAGGCGACAGTTCTTCACCGGCAACTGATAAGAGCAGATACTACACTTGGTCTTAGCCAAAAGGCCGAGAAGCCTATATTCATCAGCGACCCCTCATATCCCCCATCCTGATATCATACACCCAGTACAGTCCTCATCATTCTCCTCCATCCCTCTACAGAGAGACCTCCAGAGATCACATGACCACATCAGTGAAGATGGAGGAGGACCGGAGTCACATGACCGAGAAGATACTAAACCTCACCCTGGAGATCATCTACCTGCTGACCGGAGAGGTGAGGAGGATTCTGGGAGGTCACATGACCTGACCGGAGGGGTGAGGAGGATTCTGGGAGTGACAATATTACTCTTTTTCCTTTCAATACAGAGTTTCCCTCCGGTGAAGTCTGGCAGCCAGGTGACCATCAAAGTGCCGTCATCCCCGACACCTGTCAGAAACAGCTCCGCCCCCTGTATTCCCGGGACTCCACCCAGGAGGATCTCACCCTCCCCCACCATGATCAGGTAGATGATGAACGATTGTTGGTAGTTATAATTTATAGGCAGTCATGTTTGTTATAATGTTTTATTATATTTTTAGGATTTTAATATTGTTATTAAAGAAGAGTATAAAGACGAGGATGAGGAGTACGGTGTGATGGAAGAGCTTTTAGAAAGACACAAGGATATGATGGAGCCCTCGAACAACAGGAACCCACCAGAGAGATGTCCCCGCCCCCTGTATTCCCGAGATCCCACCCAGGAAGATCTCACCGTCCCCCTCCATGATCAGGTGGGTGGAGTTGAGGGGCGGGAACATAAAGTGATGGAACGCTCTGACATGTGGAGATGACGTGTGGACTCTACAAGATGAGATCTTCTATGTGATGTCACATCATAAATACTTCTATGTCACAGATGAGACTTTCTGCCGTTCTGTTGGTTTAGGGTGAAGATCTGATGAAGATGAAAGTTGAGGGTGAAGTAGAAGAGACGTATGTGAGGGATGATCAGCGATATACGGAGGAGGCCGGGATGATGAGGACGTCCATAGAGGAGGACACTCCTACAGAGATCAGCACAGGTGACCAGAATATATTCTTCTGTTAGCTCTATTCCTGCACACTGATTGGTCCAGAGGAGGGCGGAGCTGAGTGATATCATCCTGGGGTTGAGTTGGCAGTATTGGGTTTTCACTCCTAGTTCCAGAAGCCTCGGTCTATGGTCACTTGTTCTGTGGTGAAGGGTCTACAGGTCTGAACTTTGAGCCTCTCTTTTCTCAGAGGTCACATGACCCAGTGTCTAGGCTTGTGGTTGGGTGAAGAGCATGCTCCTCGCAGTCCCCTCTGGCTCCACCAGTGATGGCGATCTGGGAGGAGGCCCTTTGACTGAAGAGGGAAGGAGTCCCGGCTGGTTGGGACCTCCTCATAGAACATCTGCTCCCTCAGACCTCCTGATCCAGATGGAATGTTGAGTGAAGTCATCTCACCCTCTCATATCTCTCCATCATGTGTCTCTATGTTTCCAGGACACGCCATGGAGGAACCCTCAAAGGATCGTCTGACTTTATCTCCAGGTTGTAAGATGGAAGATGAGGACATCACAGCAGATTGGGCGGGAGAAGAGACAATGAGCTCAGTTATGGATGGTGGACCTCACAGTGTGGGTAGACCATGGAAACCCTCTGACTCTGAGCGACCTCGTCCTGTGGGGGATGGGGCCGGAATTCAGGAGACATTTTCCTGTCTTGAGTGCGGGGAAAGTTTTTTTCATAAATATCACCTTACTGTACATAAGAGATCTCACACGGGCGAGGAGATTCATTCCTGCTCTGAATGCGGGAAATGTTTTCTTCATAAGTCTGGACTGGTCAGACATCAGAGTACTCATAAGGGGGAAAAGCCGTATTCCTGCTCTGAATGCGGGAAATGTTTCGCACAAAAGTCCCATCTTTCCGGACACATGATACGCCACACGAACAAAAGGCTGTATTCCTGTTTTGAGTGTGGGAAACGTTTTGTACGTAGAACAGATCTCACTGAGCATCATAAATCTCACACGGGTGAGAAGCCATATTCCTGTCCTGTGTGTGGGAAATGTTTCTCAAAACTGTCCAATCGTTCTAGACACGAGAGAGTGCACGCAGGTGGGAAGCCATATTCCTGTCCTGAGTGTGGGGAAAGTTTTCGTTATGAATCAGAACTGGTCAAACATCAGATATCTCACACGGGCGAGAAGCCACATTGCTGTCCTGAGTGCGGGAAAAGTTTTTCAAACAAATACAATCTGACTGTGCATCTGAAGAACCACATGGGGGAAAAGCCATATGGCTGTCCCGAGTGCGGGAAATGTTTTTTGCATAAATCCAGTCTCGTTGTGCACCTGAAAAACCACATGGGCGAAAAGCCACATTCCTGCGCTGAGTGCGGGAAACATTTTGTGTGTAAAAAAGATCTCGCAACACATCAGAGGTCTCACACGGGGGAGAAGCCGTTTTCTTGTGCCAAGTGCGGGAAATTTTTTTCACAGAAGTCCAATCTTAGGAAACATCAGAGATCCAACACAGCTTGTCGAGTGCGGGAAATGCCTTCTATATGACAGGTCAGAGATCTGGGACTGGGCACATGTTGATATACACCTCATAAAACATGTGGTTGGGCCCTTCTCTGATCGAAGTTGTGTCTGGCTTCCTCTGCTAGAAGAAAGGGGGAGGGGGGTAGTCCCTCTAGCAGTGTAATCTGATCTCCCTTCCTAGGAAGACATCATGGGTGAGAGAGGAGCTGGATATTGCTTGTGTATGAAGAGCGGGGGAGATCAGATTACACAGCTCAGTGCAGTAGTTGCGCCACCTGGTGGCTGGAAGTGGTGAATGACGTTTTATGATGTAACATTTCAGATTGACCTCATTAATAAAATGTGAATTTTGAACAATATATAAGATGTGCACAAAATATTTCGGGGGTCAGGAATCCCCCTTCATAAGGACCTACACACAATGGACAACAGGACGCTGATGGACTCGGCACAGTCCCGGCACACGGTAATATTCCTCAGGCAAGAAACGCGTCGGCAGTGCACATCTTTGTCACCGTTCGTGAAGCCAATAAAGTTTTTTTTGGACCCTTGAGATGGTTACCTTGAGTTCTTTCTTAGTCTCCATTCATTTGGGTTTCCCATTCCGGGGTCCCTCTGGAGGGCCCCTGTTCTTGTGAAGCGGCGCCAAAAGCTGAGCCATGAGGCCCAAGCGTTGCTTCTTTTCAATGGCAGGAAAGTCGTGGTCCAGAAGCTCCTCCCCCCCCGCTCACCCCTTGTGTTATCAATATGGTGTCAGATGACCAACCGATCCCCATGGCAATGAGCCTTAGTAGAGGACCAACCAATCCTCATGGCAATGAGCCTTAGTAGAGGACCAACCAATCCCCATGGCAATGAGCCTTAGAGGACCAACCGATCCCCATGGCAATGAGCCTTAGTAGAGGACCAACCAATCCTCATGGCAATGAGCCTTAGTAGAGGACCAACCAATCCCCATGGCAATGAGCCTTAGAGGACCAACCGATCCCCATGGCAATGAGCCTTAGTAGAGGACCAACCGATCCCCATGGCAATGAGCCTTAGTAGCCAGGCGGCGTGTAATGACTCCTGATACAGGAAGCCGAGGTATCGGGCTCGGCATCGGAGCATATGGCCGAGCACTTGCCCAAATACTTGGCACCGATACCAATCCTGGCATCGGTGCATCCCTCATTTTGGAGACGTCAAAACACAAGTCCGGGCCGTGTCCGAGGTTCGGGCACCTTGACCGCGGAGCGGACTCTCACAGGAACAACGATAACGTGAAGAGGATCCGTTCTCCCCGAATTCTAACTATTAGGATGAGATGGAACATTCCTGATTGTTGGCCAAACCATTCCCATTATATCATCGATCACTTTCCCTCCTCCACCCTGACGGCGGCCAACCACTTCCCGGAATATCCGCCGCCCAGAATATCAGCCAAGGTGGATGGCACATCATCTCTATAATAAAGATGGACGATGTTGTCTAAACACGGGGACTATGGCAACCCAGGCATAATGCTGGATGAAGATGGAGGTCCTCATCAAGAAGGACTGATCATCGGGAAGTGGGGTCACCTAAGTCTATAAGGACACGCGGGGCAATATAAGCCGAAAAGGACTTATGTATCCACCTGAAGGTTACGCGCTCCCCAATATACAAACCTCAAGGAGACCCATTGATCAAACCTAGTTGTAGGGTCGAAGGAAGGCCTTCAGGATGTATAGAAAACATAAAGTGTGTGGTGGGGGGGGGGTCCTCCTATTATGGCCTCCACCTATAGAGGGCGCAGTCTCTGTTCAGGGTGAAGGAAGGCCTTCAGGATGTACAGATAAACGTTCAGTCCGGTAGTAAAGTGTGTGGTGGGGGGTCCTCCTATTAGGGCCTCTTCCTGTAGAGGGCGCAGTCCCTGTTCACGTCGAAGGAAGGCCTTCAGGATGTACCATTGCGGTGGTAAAGTGTGGTGGAGGGGGGGATCCTTCTATTACAGCCTCCGCCTATAGAGGGCGCAGTCCCTGTTCAGGGTCGCAAGGTCTCCGTGAATAGAAAAAAAAACTGACCTCATTAACATAATTTATAATAATTATGTAAATTAGAAGCGGTTCTCCCTAACTCTGAAAATGTCACCCTTTCTCTCATTAACATATTAGACTAATATGCAAATTAGCCAAGTTTCTCCTAAAGTGGAAGGTGAACCCCCGAAACCGCTCTGCTAGGGTGGACAGGAGTGGGAGGGTCCCAAAAAATGCTCCCCCTTTCTTCCAACGATCTTAATCGGGACTCTCCCAGTAAAAACAGGGGTTTGGGTGGGGTCATTACTGAAAAATATATGCAAATTGCTCCCCAACATCTATGGAAATCAGATGTAGTCTCCCTAAGTTGAAATCCAACCGGAAAATGGCCAAATGCGGCTTCACACACATCGAGGGGGTGCTTAACTCTGAGTACTGCTCTCAAAGCCTATGAGGTTGTGGACGTCTTGGGCTCACAGTGCTGGGGAAGTAGCGCCACCCGGTGACTACACACCTGTCAGAGCTTGCAGGTGTTCCTCCATCTTCTGTATCACTTACCACTCACACGTCCATCTTCTCTATCACTTACCACTCACACGTCCATCTTCTCTATCACTTACCACTCACACGTCCATCTTCTCTATCACTTACCACTCACACGTCCATCTTCTCTATCACTTACCACTCACACGTCCATCTTCTCTATCACTTACTCCTCCTGCCCCATTTGGGGTGGAAAACATCTCGTCACAGCCTGGTAACCTTGTTCATATCGGGAGGGATTATGATCCTCTAGGCCCCAGACACGAGGGCAGTACTCATATTATATATATATATATATATAGGACCTCATTACTCCGCAGTACCCACCCGCAGA
>NW_017308455.1:161360-166392 GCF_000935625.1 Nanorana parkeri | reverse complement strand
TAGGACCTCATTACTCCGGAGTCCCCACGCGCAGAGTAACATGCCTCATAGAGCCAGGAATGATTCTGGTCCACCTAGCCAAAGGCTGGTGGACCCAAATCCTGAGGGTCCTATAATAGTAGGGTCTATGAGCACTGCGCCAAAAAACCCCTATCACCTCAGGCAAGGTTCCTCCTCTCCGGAGTCCCCACGCGCAGAGTAACATGCCTCATAGAGCCAGGAATGATTCTGGTCCACCTAGCCAAAGGCTGGTGGACCCAAATCCTGAGGGTCCTATAATAGTAGGGTCTATGAGCACTGCGCCAAAAAACCCCTATCACCTCAGGCAAGGTTCCTCCCCAACCAGGAGTCCCTACAGACAGGAACGGAGATCGTTCGCACTCAGGGAGATTATAGTTACACGGTTCCGGTCACATTTTTCTGGGTGCGGCTTGACCGATCTTATTTACATACATTCAGAGCAGCGAATCCTCAGGGACCAAAGCAGGACCTTCCCAAGTACTAGGTAGAGAGAGACCCCACCCTAAGTTGGAAGAAATCATCGGCGCAGGACCTCCGCATAGACCAAGGTGACAAACGGCTGAGCTGAGGAGAAGAAGCCGGTCCAACTCAGCCCACCCGGCAGCTGGATTGCCCGAGCCGAAGCTCCGGGAGTTGACTCGCCGAACTCGGCTCTTCTATCTCAGAGGTAGTGAGCAGAATATTAAAGTGAGCATCACATACTAAGAAAGTGTACAAGAGTCATCTGGTCTACCTCCAAAGGTGCTCCCAAATCCTTGAGCACCCCCACCGAGAACAAGTCTTCTCACGACACAGTTCCATCTACACAAAGGCCAGCAAACCCCAAACCTCAATGTCCTACCGAAGCAGCTCCGATGAAGACTACACAGAAGCTCTCTATGTGAAACCCGTGGAACCAAACACAATCCCTTGTGAACAAAATAAGTGAATGGTGAAATACACTCACACAGCAAAAAGAAAAAGTGCACGAGAGTGCTATTGGTCCTCTCTGATGAGAAGAGCCACTATTTCCTGATACCACTGGGGGGCACAAGAACAAGGCTCCTGACCTGAAGCCTGGCAGACCCCAAAACTCTGAGACATGGCAAAACAGGTCCACCAGTACTAGGTTGGGGGCGCCCCAAAGAGAGATCTCATGAGCAGCAGTAGGCAACATAGAGGCTCTCAGAGAATCTATCACCTCAGGTAGAGTGTCCCTACATCCAGGAATGGGGATCAGGCCGGAGCCGGTATTATTTGAACTTAGGGAGACTATATTTGCACATGAACTGCAGTCTGGTTGCACAGGTTCCGTTGTGGGGGTCGGGGGGGGGTTGGCTGGGTTTCCAGGCAAATTTAGATTTGCGGGAATGCTTGACTCCTCTGATTTACGTATAATGATTTACATATTCATTGCAGTGACTTTTAAAGCCCACAGTGCACGCAACAAAGACATTCTTCCCCTAGGAACCAAAAAAAAGGAGTCATTAAAATCACTGCACACTAAAATCCCAGGAACCAGAGAGACAGGGCCTTAAAATTCCCCTGACCAGAGCAAGGATGACTCAGGTGCACCTAGCCAAAGGCCTTCAGAACACAGGAACCAAAGAGCAAGGATGACTCAGGTGCACCTACCCAAAGGCCTTCAGAACACAGGAACCAAAGAGACAGGGCCTTAAAATTCCCCTGACCAGAGGAAGTACGACTCCGGTGCACCAACCCAAAGGCCTTCAGAACCCAGGAACCAAAGAGCAAGGATGACTCAGGTGCACCTACCCAAAGGCCTTCAGAACCCAGAAACCAAAGAGCAAGGATGACTCAGGTGCATCTACCCAAAGGCCTTCAGAATCCAGAAACCAAAAGAGACAGGGCCTTAAAACTCCCCTGATCAGAGCAAGTACGACTCAGGTGCACCTACCCAAAGGCCTTCAGAACCCAGGAACCAAAGAGCAAGGATGACTCAGGTGCACCTACCCAAAGGCCTTCAGAACCCAGGAACCAAAGAGCAAGGATGACTCAGGTGCACCTACCAAAGGCCTTCAGAACCCAGAAACCAAAGAGCAAGGATGACTCAGGTGTACCTACCCAAAGGCCTTCAGAACCCAGGAACCAAAGAGCAAGTACGACTCAGGTGCACCCACCCAAAGGCCTTCAGAACCCAGAAACCAAAGAGCAAGGATGACTCAGGTGTACCTACCCAAAGGCCTTCAGAACCCAGAAACCAACGAACAAGGATGACTCAGGTGCACCTACCCAAAGGCCTTCAGAACACAGGAACCAAAGAGGCAGGGCCTTAAAATTCCCCTGACCAGAGGAAGTACGACTCCGGTGCACCTACCCAAAGGCCTTTAGAACCCAGGAACCAAAGAGCAAGGATGACTCAGGTGCACCTACCAAAGGCCTTCAGAACCCAGAAACCAAAGAGCAAGGATGACTCAGGTGCACCTACCCAAAGGCCTTCAGGAACCAAAGAGCAAAGATGACTCAGGTGCACCTACCAAAGGGCTTCAGAACCCAGAAACCAAAGAGCAAGGATGACTCAGGTGCACCTACCCAAAGGCCTTCAGAACCCAGGAACCAAAGAGCAAGGATGACTCAGTTGCACCTACCCAAAGGCCTTCAGACCACTATCCTGAGGTAGCAGACATCCCTCATGGATCTACCAAAGTAAGTCCTATGAGCACCGGTCAGAGTGTTCTCAGTGCCCCTACCACCTAAGGCACCATACTCCACAGTCAAAAATCACTACATCCAGGAACGGGACTCAGGGAGACTATATTTACACTTGAAATGCATTCTGGTTGCACGGGTTCTGTGGATGAGGGGGAGGTGTGGTTTCCAATCAAATGTTTCTGGGGGTGCTGCTTGACTTATCTGATCTACACCTCATTTCCGTACATTCGGAGCAGCAAATTGCGTATTCATTGCAGTGGAGGGGTTTTTTCCCCCGTTTTTTTGGAAGTCTGAGATGCTTCAAAGACGTCGTCACCTCTGTGAACAAAATAAGTGAATCTTAAAACCACAACTCACCCAAAAAAAAACCAAAAAGGGCACGAGGGTGCGTCTTGTTCCTCTTCTGAAGTGAAAAGGTCACAAAACTCCACCCCACCCCACCCCACTCCACTGTGCACAAGGCTCCTGACAGAGAAAAGGACAGGTCAGGTCCACCTATGGACCCCAATCCCACCAAAGTACATCTCATGAGTAACACGGATGAGAGCTCTACTTTCTCGAAGCCTGTGGAACGTGCGTCTAAAAAAACTTCCCCCTGTGAACAAAAGAAGTGAACCGTGAAATCACAGCACACAAAAACGTGCACAAGGGTGCTTGGCCCTTCATGGGACCTGCCGGAACAGGTCCCTCACAGTACTAGGTAGGGGGGCTCTCCCAAAGAGAGACCCCCCTCCTGGGTGGGAGGAGACAGAGAACCCTGTATGAGGGCACAGAATCTCCTCCCCACATCGGGAAAAGGCCCCGAAGGAACCTGCACCCTCCGCAATCTGTGAACCAAATTTGATGAGAGCTCTACTGATTTTCTTACATGACTGGCCAACTTTGTTTCTGGGAAGTCCCACAAGAGAGTGGGAGAAGGGGGATGGGGCATTTCCGGTTGGATTTGAACTTAAGGAGACACATTTTGGAGTAAAAAACACTCAAGGAAGTGGACCCAGTTAATAAGAGGGGGGGGGGATCGGTGATGTGCAGATCTGGGGGGGGTGTTCATTCAACTTCTATCAATGAACATTTGGACTTAGGGAGACATAATTTTGATTTTAAAAAACCGAAACATATATTTTATTTCATACCTACGACCTACCTACAGGATTAGCGGACCCCAATTCTCAGGAACCTTCCAAAGTCCCTGGGGGTCTTTTTATTAAGCCCGTGGAGCGCGCTCGACAACGAAATCCCCTGTGAACAAAAAAAGTGAACCGTGAAAACACAACGCACAACAAAACACGTGCTTTGGTTCCTTTCTAATGAAAGGGCCACAATTTTTCCGTCCAAAATATTGGAGTCGCTCTTCATATTCTCCACAAGGTGGCGATCTCAGTTATCAACAGCGGAATTCACACAGGAAGTCCATCTCCCTACAGACAGGAAGTGATGTCACCTATAAATAGGAAGTTCCGGGTGAGAGGTGAAGTTGGGAGGAAGTAGAGAGGAGACATTGTTGGAACTGGCAGCAGAGGAGGTAAGAAGATATTGTTTTATATACTCCCCCCGTCATGTCCGTCCTCGTCCTCCATAGTCCCTGTGAGGTCTTTTATCTCCGCCAGATGCTGATCAACATGAAAACGCCGATATAGAGTCTTATCCCGTCATCTGTCCGCAGGTCCGGTCTAAATATTAAACCATTTACCCAACTTTACATGAAGACACGCTGCGTTCCTCCCGAATAGATCACATGACCATGTCCATGAAGATGGAGGAGGACCGAAGTCACATGACCGAGAGGATACTGAACCTCACCCTGGAGATCATCTACCTGCTGACCAGAGAGGTGAGGAGGATTCTGGGAGGTCACATGACATCACTCTTATCTCTAGTCATAAAACACGGACCTGACCGGAGAGGTGCGGAGGATTCTGGGAGGTCACATAATATCCTCGTTCTTTCAGAGTTTTCCTCTTCTGAAGTCCGGTGACCGTGTGACCATCAGGGTGCCCCCACGTGGTTCCCTAAAACCCGAGAGACAGAACATGGAGAAGGTTCTAGAAGTCACCAAGAAGATGATGGAGCTGCTGACGGGAGAGGTGAGCGGTGCCGGGAATTCTGGGACATGGTCCAGGAACAGACAAGGGGCGTGTCTGGGTGGTGACGGGAGAGGTGGGCGGTGCCGGGGATTCTGGGACATGATCCAGGAACAGACAAGGGGCGTGTCTGGGTGGTGACGGGAGAGGTGAGCGGTGCCGGGGATTCTGGGACATGATCCAGGAACAGACAAGGGGCGTGTCTGGGTGGTGACGGGAGAGGTGAGCGGTGCCGGGGATTCTGGGACATGATCCAGGAACAGACAAGGGGCGTGTCT